>NC_056727.1:1185025774-1185125774 GCF_019279795.1 Protopterus annectens
TGACAAACATCTAACTAACTAAATGAAACAAGCTCAAGCAGTGCTGCAACATGGTCACAGCACCAGTACTGACATACATCCAACTAACTTAACTAAACAAACGCAAGCAGTGTCTTACAACTTGGTTACAGCACCAGTACTGACCAAGTTCCAAGTAACTCAACTAAGCAAACTCAAGCAGCGTTACAACATTGTCAAAATGCAAGTATTGACAAACATCCAACAAAGTCAACTAAACAAACCTGGGCAGTGCTACAATATGGACACAGCATCAATACTGACAAATATCCATCTAACTCAACTAAGCAAACTCAAGCAGGGTTACAAGAAAGTCACAGCACAAGTATTGACAACATCCAACTAACTCAACTAAACAAACCCAAGCAGTGTTACAACATGGTTGCAGCACCACTACTGACAAATATCCAACTAACTCAACTAAACAAACTCAAACAGTGTTACAACATGGTCACATGCCAAGTATTGATAAGCATCCAACTAACTAAATTAAACAACCTCAAACAGTGGTACAACATGGTTGTAGGACCAGTACTGCCAGACAACATGAGCAGTGCTACAACATGGCCACAAAATTTGCATCCAATATCCCCCATGGATCATTTGGCCGTCAAAGACCTCCACTGGCTTGTACAAGGTCACCATTTCACATGCATCAAAATTCCTATGATCCACAAGCTAATAAGGAAAACAAATGACTGTCCATCTCCAGCTAACCTTGTTCAAACATACAACTCACCCAGATGTTTGCTCTTCTCTGACAAAAACTATCTACATATATCAAAACCTAATAACTCTGCAGGCTGTTACCTCTACTCCCATATGTGAAAAAACTGGAACTCCATCTGCCTAACAGTAAGACAGGGCTGCTCACTAACATTATTCAAACTACAGCTCAAATCTCACTTTCTCAACTCCTGACAATGCAGATATACTGCACTAGATTAGCCGACCATTCCTGTCCAACATCAACCCTGCTCAACTCCATCCATATTTTCCTTCTACCTGTACTGTATCTTACCCATCTCTACTGTAACACCCGCTTTCCTTTATCTCTATATCCTCAACTACCTTTGTTTTCTATTTCTCAACAATAGCTCTATCACTACCATTCCTCTTGTAAGCCATGATGCTTTCAACTGAAAATAGCAACAATACGATTGTCTGCATACGTTATCAATTTGAAATGTAATTTCTCCCTTTTTTGAAAAATGTTGTATGGACCATTGCATATTATTTTCTTTCAAATGTTAGTGCCACTTTGTCTATCACTGTTGGTTGTACATTGGAGCTTTTTCCCCTGGGCTTCCATTGAACCACTGAATATGGATCGTGTGCCTAGTTGGACATTTACAGTCAACAAAAGTAATATAAATATATTTATATATATATATATATATATATATATATATATATATATATATATATATGTATGTATGTATTCACTTCATAATCTCGAAATACTGCAATATCGAATTGCAGTATCTTGAAGCCATGAAGCTGAATACCCTAAATACTGAACATACATAAACCCGACACCCAAAGTCGCAAATCCACAAAATCCAGAAAAACACACATCACACACTAGAAAACACATACAGACACGAACGTACGTACCTCCCAATACTATCCTACAACAAAAATAACACACACGCACACAACCAAACACATACACACACCTATCCTTAGTATATGCAGGGGGGAGCAAGCCCCCCCTGCACCCCCCACATGCCCTACTTATATATGCTAACTCCGAGGTCGCACAACACTCCATAACACACACAACCAAGCACCACACATTCCACACACACCCGCACAAACACACATCACATACACACGAACACCAGCACTCCCAACACTAACACATTCACACTACACAACACCTACCCTAACCCACACCTCAAACATCCCAACACACTCAAACACGCAAACCCTCCCCAAAACCCTAAAAAGCACACTTACCTAATGCACTATCCATACCGTGGGTTCGACATTCTGCATTCAACATTTCTGGGTTCGCGATTTCCATTCATTCGACTTTACAGGCTCGAAATTTTAAAATTTGATATTTTAGTATTTTGAACATGTAAAGTGTTCCCATATATATATATATATATATATATTTATATATTTATATATATATATATATATATATATATATATATATATATATATATATGTATGTATATATATATATATATATATATATAGATATATATATATATATATATATAGATATATATATATATATATATACATATATATATATATATATATAAATCTATGTTGTGCTTCTTGCAAAAAATAAGCAAACAAAAGGAAACTGGAATAAAAATTAAATTATAAAATGCAGAGAAAAATAAAACAACCAGCTGCTACATATAACAAACAACAATGCCAAATACTGGTAGCAGTGAGCTAAGAGCGTCGTCTGCAGTCATGACACATCTTATACCATAAACATCATATGCATTGGTACATTTACCTAACAGCAACATGAAATTACAACAGATGCCTATTAGCTGTAGTACTTAGACATTTTTGCATAACAACACTGCAATTCAATAGCAGCATGTCAGATCACAAGGTAAAAATGACAGCACAACAATGCTAATAAGATATAAGACATGCAGCAGTGTGATAATACACCTGCACCCATGCCAGCTGACAAATAAAAAGTGTGCAGGTGCATTGGTGACAAGAAAAACTGCCTCAGTGACTATAACCTTTCCACCCAAATAATAGCATGTTAACCTACTAAGATTTACTTAATAAATTAAATAAATTATGCCAGCGAGACACATTGCCTCGTGCATACTGGTAACTGTCTGCAGAATGTATCATGCACATTAGCAAAAAGAAAATGTTAGTATATAGGTCTGAAACTATTAGAAAAATTTGCAGCCATCATCATGGGAATGCCCAAAGCATCAATCACAGGAGGTTGGCAAGTGCTAAAGTAAGACATCTGCATGTGGCCATAATGCTCATTTCCACAGCCTCCCATGAATCGATAAAATGATAGCAGTGTATTTATGAACCTGACACAAACATCCAGGTATGACCTCGCACCAGTAAAATCTGTGAGCAGAAATTCTGATGAGTATATAACAAGCACAGTTACAGGATTATGTGTGTGTGTAGAAACACAAAACGTGACTGCTGCAAGTGTTAAAGCACTTCTGTTATATGGTGCACATAAATGCCTCAATCGCAGATAGAAATATGTAGGTTATACAGAAATCAGAGCAGCACAAAGGCTGGCCTTTTTCATGAAATATATATCAGCAATGCATATAGGCATAAGAGTGAACAAGACATAAATGTCTTTGTGCCAGAGCAGAAAATAGTGCTTACTGTGTAATATTTTCACATTAGAAGACTATTGAAAAATATGAGTGCTAAAGCAGCACAAACACATATGAACAAACAAGCATCTGTAAATCAATGTAGTTAAATCAGATAAGGTGGAAACAACACATGAATATATACAGACTACACATTTGTTACACATATATATATATATATATATATATATATATATATATATATATATATATATATATATATATATATATATATCATATGCCATGAACTGACCTATGGATCAGCAAGGAGACGTGATCAGAAGGATTACAAAAATATGTTGGTACTACACTGAGATTTCATAGACTATGAAACATTGAAACATTTTGGCAGATAAAAGACAGAAAATGCAACAGACCACATGAATGCTAACTAAGCATTAATAGCACAGTTTTTTTTTTCTTGTAAAGCGATGAAATAGCACATTTCATACAGATAAAACACCTGAGTGAACATGGTATGATATTCAACCCTTATGGCAGGCCCTACAAAACAGCAGGTAGCAACAGCAAATAATCTCCTACAAAAAGATGTGTTGGCACAATTCAGATACATGTAGATACATAATACAACACAATCATGCTCCCAGAACAATATTCAGCACCTACTGTAAACATAAAAGATTGCTGTGCAGAAACAGGCACAGTTTTTGGTGAAGGAAATTGTTACTACACTTCAGATTCATAGTGCTTTTACACAGCAATATTCATGTCTTATGACACACCCTAAAAGTTAGTGTTCAGTAATGGTATATAACATGCTCAAAAAAAGATCAAATCATCGGATAGACGTATCAAGTAAACAATACAGCTGTGCTGGAAATGAAAGAATCCTTAGATTTCTTGCCATGTAAAAAGTAGCTCTTTGCAATAAGCACCACATGAGAGCATCTAATAGTACAGAAGTTACCTGTCATGGGTGCACAGTCATAGTAAATGTGCAAAATTTGGGAACAACTCTGTAAAGGAATAAACATTGTGAGAAATATAGTTTAAATGATGCCAATCTTCCAAAAAATATTGCACACAGATTTCTCCAGCAGCATGATACAAAGACGTACTGTGCTGTGGAGTCATGTCGACACACAGGTGCATGTAATGCTTGTGGAAATGTCATAGAATTTTATAATCATCATATAACATTTTAATGATCACAACTCTTTGCAATAACACACTGTGAAAGCATATTTGCCTTGCCTGATATCTATGCAATGGTTAATTTGTTTTTATGTTGTATTGGGAGAAAGACTCTGCTTATTTGTAGCCAGATAAGTATCTATATTTAGCTTCCTGGTCTTTGCTTCTGTAGGTTGTGACAATGATTGGCATTCCTTAGCCATCTGGCAAGGTAAATATTTCTGACAACTGCACATGTTTTCACCTCCCTTTCAAAACAAATGCATCATGGTATATATGTAAACACTGTATTGATTATCCGCATGGCCTGTGTCACTAAAATGTTATTATTGAAAATGTGGAAGCATCCACTTATAGATGTTGCCTTATAGAGTCAGCTGGCTATTGTACTGGATAAGAACAGTGGAGTCTTTATTTATTTTATTTATTTACTTTACTGTTTGCCAACAGGGTGGTGGCGGAAACTCGGCTACTGTTGGTCGAAGGAGGAGAAGAGGTGGATGGCATGGCCAAAGGCAGGAAGACAGGAGAAAGGCTAGCACTGTGGTAGTGAGGGACGGAACTTTGAATGTTGGCAGTATGACTGGTATAGGGAGAGAGCTAGCCAATATGATGGACAGAAGGAAGGTTGGTATATTGTGTGTGCAAGAGACCAGATGGAAGGGGAGTAAGGCTAGGCATATCGGAGGTGGGTTCAAATTGTTTTATCATGGTGTGGATAGAAGGAGAAATGGCATAGGAGTTATCTTGAAGGAGCAGTATGCTAGGAGTGTTTTGGAAGTGAAAAGAGTGTTGGATAGAGTGATGTTTATGAAGCTGGAAATTGATGGTGTAATGATGAATGTTGTTAGTGCATATGCTCCACAAGTTGGGTGTGCGATGGATGAGAAAGAAACATTTTGGATTGAGTTGGATGAAGTGGTGATGACTGTACCCAAGGATGAGAGAGTGGTGATTGGAGCAGATTTCAATGGGAATATTGGTGAATGGAACAGAGGGGATTAGGAAGTGATGGGTAGGTATGGTGCTAAACAGAGGAATGCAGAAGGTCAGATGGTAGTGGATTTTGCGAAAAGGATGGATATGGCTGTGGTGAATTTGAATTTTAACAAGAGAGAGGAGCATATGGTGACATACAAGAGTGGAGGAAGATGAACACAGGTGGATTATATCTTATGTAGGAGGGCCAGTTTGAAGGAGATTGGAGACTGTAAAGTGGTGACCAGGGAAAGTGTAGTTAGGCAGCATAGGATGGTTTGTAGGATGAGATTGATGATTAAGAAGAGGAGGAGGAGTGTGAGGGCAGCACCAAGGATCAAATGGTGGAAATTGAAAGAGAGTAATTGTGACGTGGAGTTCAGGGATGAGTTAAGACAGACACTGGGTGGCAATGAAGAGTTATCAAATAGCTGGGTAACTACAGCAGAGCTAGTAATGGAGATGGCTAGAAAGGTGCTTGGTATGACATCTGGACAGAGGAAGGATGACAAGGAGACATGGTGGTGGAATGAGGAAGTACAGGAGAGTATATAGAGAAAGAGGTTGGCAAAGAAGAAGTGGGATTGCCAGAGAGATGAAGAAAGTAAACAAGAGTATAAGGAGATGAGGTGCATGGCAAAGAGAGAGGTGGCGAAGGCTAAGGATAAGGCATATGAAGAGTTGTATGAAAGGTTGGACACTAAGGAGGGAGAAAAAGACCTGTACTGATTGGCTAGACAGAGGGACCGAGCTAGGAAAGATGTGCAGCAGGTAAAGGTGATAAAGGATAATGAGGGAAACATACTCACAAGCAAAGAGAGTGTGTTAAGGAGATGGAAAGAGTACTTTGAGGGGTTGATGAATAAAGAGAATGAAAGGGAGAGAAGGTTGGATGATGTGGGGATAGTGAATCATAAAGTACAATGGATTAGCAAGGAGGAAGTAAGGATAGCTATGAAGAGGCTGAAGAATGGAAAGGCTGTTGGTCCAGATGACATACCTGTGGAAGCATGGAGATGTTTAGGTGAAATGGCAGTGGAGTTTTTAACCAGATTATTTAATGAAATCTTGGAAAATGAGAGAATGCCTGAAGACTGGATAAGAAGTGTTTTGGTACCGATTTTTAAGAATAAGGGTGATGTGCAGAGCTTTAGTAACTACAGAGGGATTAAATTGATCAGTCACAGCATGAAGTTATGGGAAAGAGTAGTGGAAGCTAGGTTAAGAAGGGACGTGATGATTAGTGATCAGCAGGATGGATTCATGCCAGGAAAGAGAACTACAGATGTGATGTTTGTTCTGAGAGTATTGATGGAGAAGTACAGAAAAGGTCAGAAGGAGTTGCATTGTGTTTTTGTAGACTTAGAGAAAGCATATGACAGGGTGCCTAGAGAGGAATTGTGGTATTGTATGAGGAAGTCAGGAGTGTCAGAGAAGTATATAAGACTGGTACAGGATATGTACAAGGGTAGTGTGACAGCCGTGAGGTCTGCGATGGGAGTAACGGATGCGTTTAAGGTGTAGGTAGGATTACATCAGGGATCAACTCTGACACCTTTCTTATTTGCAATGGTGATGGACAGGTTGACAGACGAGATCAGACAGGAGTCCTCGTGGACTATGATGTTTGCAGATGATATTGATGAGAGTGAAAGGGAAAGTCTACAAGAGTGTAGTTAGACCAGCTATGTTATATGGGTTGGAGACAGTGGCATTGACAAAAAGGAAGGAGTTTGAGATGGATGTGGCAGAGTTAAAGATGTAAGGATTTGCACTGGGTGTAACGAGGGTGGACAGGTTGGAAGGTTTGTAGACAAAGCCAGAGAGGCAAGATTGTGTTGGTTTGGACATGTGCTGAGGAGGGATGCTGAGTATATTGTGAAAAAGATGCTAAGGATGAAGCTACCAGGTAACAGGAAAAGAGGAAGGCCTAAGATAAGGTTTATGGATGTGGTGAGAGAGGACATGCAGGTGGTTAGTGTGACAGAGCAAGTTGCAGAGGACAGGAAGAAATGGAAACAGATGATCCACTGTGGCAACCCCTAACAAGAACAGCCGAAAGAAGATGATGATGATTTATTTTACATTTGTTGACTGGGGTAGTCTGACTGGATATATGTCCATTTTCAGCAGAGGCCCGGGAAAAAAAGCTCCAGATAACATAGATAGATCATAAAAGATATGAGTTAAACATATTTACAAAGCCCTCTAATAGGTACTCCCAATATACACATAGTAATAGTATACAAAATCAACAGGTTGTAGCAAGCTATTATGAGCAAGAGATGCGTACAATATTAATTTAAATAAGGCATTGAATAAGTAGTGGTTAATCAAAGTTAGTACAGGGACAAAGCCAGTGCTCTTTAAAATACTGTTTGAGGCCTTTTTGAAGAGAATTAAAGAAGCTTTGAGGGTAAGGTTAGATGGATGTGAATTCCAAGTTTTACCAACAATGTTGGCAAGCAGGGAGTCACTGGCCAAGTTAATGGCTTTGTGGATTTGGACCAACAGTTTATTGGATGATCATAGCTGCATTGAATTACTGTATGGCTTTATGATATTTTTGAATGCCAGAGTATTTTCAGGGTGGAACAGAATTTTGTGTGCTACTATAAGCTGATTGAACAGAAATAGGCTAGGCAGTTCTAGCCACCCAAGGAGAATGAGGTTTTGACAGTGATGTGCCCTATATGCTGAGCCTATGGCAAATCTGTCAATATGGTTGTAACAGTGATAGAGTTCAATTTGCTCAAATTGGAGAGTATGGGGGAGGCATATAGAAGGGTAGATAGTAGGTTTGAGCAGGTGATTGCGGTCCTAGCTAGTGGAGTTAGAAATGGTTTGTTTGCATATAATGAGCCAAAGTTCTTATTAATGTTTTTTATAGTTTTATTGATATGCAGACAAAAGTTGAGATTATTGTCCACTATTACTCCTAAAAGCTTAATATTGTCATCTGGAGAGATAGAGGTACCGTTGTCAGATGTTATGTAGAAGGAAAATGGGGTGGAGGTAAAGAGAAGCAGTTTAGTTTTGTTGGGATTTAACAACAGACAGTGACTAGAGAGACATATTTTAACTGTGTTAAATGTGTTTTGTGTTAAGGTTTGCAGGTCTAAAGGGGAGGAGGCCGTACAGATCAGGGTAGAATCGTTTGAATATTGAATGCAGGTTGCATCAGGGATGGAGTATGAAGACTGTTGATGAAGATAGAAAAGAGTAAAGGACCTAGAATAGAGCCCTGAGGGACACCAAGGGTGAGGGCCTAGAATAGAGCCCTGAGGGACACCAAGGGTGAGGACCTAGAATAGAGCCCTGAGGGACTCCAAGGGTGAGGACGTAGAATAGAGCCCTGAGGGACACCAAGGGTGAGGACCTAGAATAGAGCCCTGAGGGACACCAAGGGTGAGGACCTAGAATAGAGCCCTGAGGGACACCAAGGGTGAGGACCTAGAATAGAGCCCTGAGGGACTCCAAGGGTGAGGACCTAGAATAGAGCCCTGAGGTACACCAAGGGTGAGGACCTAGAATAGAGCCCCGAGGGACACCAAGGGTGAGGACCTAGAATAGATCCCTGAGGGACACTAAGGGTGAGGACCTAGAATAGATCCCTGAGGGACACTAAGGGTGAGGACCTAGAATAGAGCCCTGAGGGACACCAAGGGTGAGGACCTAGAATAGAGCCCTGAGGGACACCAAGGGTGAGGACCTAGAATAGAGCCCTGAGGGATACCAAGGGTGAGGACCTAGAATAGAGCCCTGAGGGACACCAAGGGTGAGAGGTAGCAGGGTGGAGAGTTTGTCATGTCATAATACAGCCTGTTGTCTGCAATTCAGATAGGAATCACTGAATAACATGGTTATCTAGGGAGATGGATTTTAGGGAATGAATGAGTAATTTGTGGTTGACAATATCAAAGGCCTTTGACAGGTTTAGAAATAGGGCTGAAGATAGCCTGTCGCTGTTCCTATTTTGGAATATGGTATTTGTAAAAGCAAGGAGGGCAGATGTGGTGCTTTGATGTGGCCTAAAGCCATGCTGAGAGTTGGCAAGCAGACCGTGTGAATGAGATATTCTGTAAGCTGCTTATGAATGCACTTCTCCATTAATTTGGCTAGTGGTGAGAGAATGGCAATGGGTCTATAGCTGGACAATTCTTTCTACCTTTGTGGAGTGGGATAACATGGGATATTTTCTAGACTGAGGGGATAGTTCCCTCAGTTAGTGTTCCACTGATTAGGATAGAGATGGGGAATGCTATGGCGTTGGCAGCTTTTTGTAGGTACTCTGCAGGAAGGAGGTCAGCAGAAAGGGTAGCTGGTTTTAGTTTTTTGATAAGGGATCAAATAAAAGTGGTAGAGACAGGTTGGAAGTTAAAGTGGGCTGAGGAGTGGGTGTGTTACAGGTAGAGTTAGAGTGTGTGGGAGTAAGCTGATTAGCTAAGGGATGAATAGTTTCAGTGCAAAAGTTATTAAAGGCAGTGGCAACAGTTTCTGGGGATTTATAGGTGTAGTTTGATGGGGTTGGGATAGTAGATTGTCCTGGATGAAGAAGTTGATTAATACCGCGCCAAAACTTTTGGGGATTGTTTTGGTGTTTAAATTGGAGGTTCTGGTGGTAGTTTTTTTTTTTTTTTTGTCTAGCAAAATTAGTTTTTCTGTACCATTTCTAAATTGACGATATCTCGCTTGGTTGAGGGGGGCTTTAGTTGTTCACCATTTGGTCCAGGCTATATTTCTAAGTTTGATTTTTATCTTAGTTTCCTTTGTGTGCCATGGACCAGTATTAGATTTAGTCTTTATAGTACATGCAGGAGCATGGGAGTCACGTATACTCAGGAATGTATTGTTAAAGAAAGTTACGGCTTCATCTAGTGGTAGAGTCTTTAACATGTAAAACAGAGAACGGACCACCTCTTTGTGAGATATAACTAAACTGAACTGATGGGCCTAATTCCAAAAGAATGACTTTCTCTGGTGTATTACATGACCTTTTGTCTCTTGTATTACACCAGAGTAAGCCAATTACACTGACAGTAGGTCTTTTGGAGTTTAATATCTCAAGTAATCCTGTCTATAGATAGATCTTACACCGAAGTAAATCAATTACCCAGACAGTAAGTCTTTCAGAATCAGGTTAGGTTTAGACCAGAGTAACTCATTGACATTTACAGCAACTATTTTAGAATCTGGCCTGATGTCTGACTAAGGGGAGATAGACTGGGCATTTAGGACCACTGTCATGGGCATGAAGTTTTTTTAAGGGCCACAGTGACAGGTAATTAGGCTTGCAGGATTTTTGCTTGATTATATTAGGATGACTATCTCTTTTAGTTTTTTTTTTAATTTCTCCAAATCTTTGGGGTTTCTAATAGCATGACAGGAATGGACCCCATTCCTAAGTCAAACTACGACTAAAGTACATGAAATTAGTATTGTTTCAGTCTTTGATGTCAGCCAAAAGTGCTCTTCACAGCACTCGCAATGTGCCCAGTAATGACTCCTTCTGTAATTCGTATGGAGTTACATGTATTGGTAGCATATCTAAATATGACTGTGGACTCTTTTTTTTTATAAGTCTCATTGCTCCTACTACTATTAGAACCATCTGGGTATCTTTCTTCCACATTGCTCTAATTTCTGCATGTAAATCCCAATATTTTATGACTTTGTGTCTCTCTGTGCACAGGACACTGTACTCACTGGGTGTGACAATTTCAGTGATCAATGCTACTTCTGTCTTCTTATCTCAGACCACTACATCCAGTTTTCTAGCATCTATCTTTTGAACTGTTGGTACTGGATGATCCCATGTGATATAAACGTCATCATTTTCTATGATGCTTTGTGGCTCATGTTTCCAGTGTTTTTCAGCCACTTCAGTACCACAATGTTTGCACAATCCCCAGTGCAACAGTCTCACCACATTATTATGACTTTCAGTATACAGTCCTTCTGCCATTAGTATGTCGCAACCAGCAATGAGGTGTGCAACTGTCTCCAATTCTGTTTTGGAAAACCTACATTTGTCTGTTTCTCCAACATGTTCATTGGACTTTGTAAACCAACATGTATGTAGCCCACTATCTTGGGCCACCAATATTAACCTTTCATCTCTTGGTTTAAATTCACGTCTCCTTAACCATTTATGCATTTGTTCTTAATCAACATGAGTTTTTTTTCCAGAAGTTTTCTATACTTGCAACTATATTTATGCTTTTTCCACATTTCTTGCCTTCTCATCTGGTCCTTCACCTTATATTCTTTTTCTTTTTGTTTGTTTTGGTGCACATTCAGTTGCTGTCTGATTTTTGTCTTCTGGTTTGATTTCCATTCCTGCTTGATGCCGATATACTTCTGCTAGATTAAGCAGAGAAGTCATCTTAGATTTATTCTCCTCATGTTTCAAAACTTTCACTACATTTGGGTCTTGTGAGGTCAGCAGATATGTGTGGAGTCCCACGATTGCAGATCTATACATGTAATCAGTTTCAAGGAGGCACATCCCTCCTTCAGAATGGGGAATATATAATCTTGGTATGCACTGATTTTTATAAATTATTTGGTGAGCATGAAGCATCCTTCTTGTTTTCCTATATAATCTGTCCAGCACCTTTTGGGGCTAGTCAATCACTCCAAAACTGTAGGTTAGCATAGGAAGTGCAAATTGATTTATAGCATGGATTTTGTTCCTAGATGTCAATGCTGTTTTCAGGTTTAATTTAAGTCTTCTGAGGTACTTCTTACTATGTTTTATTTGCATTTGTTCATGTTTTATTGTTGATCCTTTATCAATTCCCAAATACTTATACAATCCCTCTTGCTCAAGTTCTTTTATATCGCATTCTTGTCCCAAACTGATGTTTTCCCGATGCTGCAATTTTCCTGCTTTAAAGGTTGCTTTTGCACATTTATCAAAACCAAATGACATTTTTATATCATCTGAAAAAATTTTGATAACTTGCAGTTGTTCTTTCAGTTCCTCATCTGATGAACTATACAGTTTCAAATCATCGACAAAGAGAAGATGAGAAGTCTTTGCACTTTATTGTTTTCTAGGAACCAAATTATAGCCATGATCTAAGCTGTTAAGTAGACAGCTTAATGGGTTAAGGGCAAGGCAGAATAGTACTGGTGAGAGAGAGTCACCCTGGAATATCCCCCTTGAATTTTTATCTCTTGAATAATAAGTTGTCCCTTATCGTGGCTTAATTGCAAAGTGGTCTGCCACTGTTTCATGGTCACTGCAATGTAGTAGATCAGTGTAGGATATATCTTATACATTTTAAGCACTCTTTTATCCATGAATGCAGGATACTATCAAGTGCTTTTTTTATAGTCAATCTATGACATACTTAGATTCTTCCTCTTTTTACAGTTCTTTACTATGACTTTATTTAACAGCAAATGATCCTTTGTTCCATATAATTTTCTTTTATTGCCCTTTTGTTCTACTGCCATAATTGAGTTTTCTTCTAAATGACTATAAACTCTGTCAGCATGAATTCCAGTGTATAGTTTATACATCGTTGGAAGACAAGTTATTGGTCTATAATTCTTAGGGTAACTTGCAGGTTCACTCTTAAGTAGGAGCATTGTTTTTCCTGTTGTTAGCCAGGTTGGCATATGTTCGTGGTGCATATATAAATAATTCTTACTCATTGCTAAATCTTTGTGCAAGGATTTTAATACTTTTAACCAGAAGTTAGGTACTGCATCTGGGCCTGGGGTTTTACAATTAGAGGGTTTTCTTAATTTTATTTCAATCTCTCTGGTTGTTACTTCATCCTATTTCATATCCTGTGCCTTTAGACTTCTTATACTTTCTTTTACTGCTTCTATCCAATTAGCATCTTTGTTATGTTCTACAGGATCTTCATAGATACTTCTCCAAAATGATCTATTTCTTCTTTTTTTGGTAGTCTTTCAATTCCTTTTACCTTATTTCCCAATTCTCTATAAAACTTTTTGGGTCATCAATAAATTGCTTATTTTGTACTTTTCCTTTATATTTGTCTATGCATCTTCTAAGTTTTTCTGCCTGTGCTGAAATTTTTAGTTTATTATTTGTGATTGTGCATGATAGAGCCTGATCTGTTCTAATACTGCACATTGCTTTTATCATGTCTATCTTTCTGAGTATTTTTGTGGATCTGTTCCCTCTTCTCCACTCTTCTAATAGTGACACTTCTTGTCTTAGTTGCTTTATAATTTTCTCTATTCAATACTTCCATGATGATATTCGATTTCTCCCCTTTCTCCCCTTCACTACCCTGTGTTCTTGGAGTAGAACATTATCAGTTATTAAGCTAGCTGGACAGTAATATATCCTGCTTACTTCTGTTATATCACATGGAACTCTATGGATAGTCCTAATTACTGTGCTCATTTGTTTTATCAAACTTCTAACTTTTGAGGTTTTATTGACCTTCTGCAGTCTATTTTTTTCATTGATCTTAATATGTCTATCTACCTCTAGTAAGTCAAGCAACTCTTCTCTTTGCTCGATTTATTCTAGACTGAGGGCACATTTTTTGTTTTCCATTCCCTGCAGGCATTCTATAGAAAGTTCTATTGCATCTTCCTGTGGCACATTCACTTCAATTTCATCCTGTGCCATCCGTTGCTCTGTCATATGAGAACTCACTGACCTATCACTCCTCAACATTAACCACGCCAGACTTTTCACAGTTGCCTGTTCCTTTCTTTGCTGTCTAGCTTCAAGTGGATGTTTACACTGGTTTTCTGTGGAATGCTCCAAAATATCTTCATATGGCATCTGATCAATTGCTTCCCATTCCACTGTTTTCCCCTTAATTTGGAGTTCCATTGTTCTGTCCTATTGTGCTTTCTGAATTAGATTTTCTACACTGAGTCCTTCACTTTCAAGGTACTTCATGACCTCAGTTTCTATTTCTTTAACTTCTCCATTACTGATCACCTTTTCTGCTTTTCCTCTGTCTTTTTTTGTATTGTAAAGTTTTCCATGTCTGGATTCCTTTGCCTGTATTTATCTTCAAATATCTTTGGTGCTGCTCTTTTTGTATTGATTAGGTAAGCTAAGTGGCTTTGCTGATGTTCCTGCAAAGGTTTTATAATTGATTAAAATATCACTTATTTATTATATGAAGGAAGAATTGTATTGCAAGGGCCACTCATTTCATATTAGTTGTATTAGTAATAGTTTTGATATATCTAATGGAGAGTATGTTGCATTTATAAGTGGAGTTATATGAATATTGACAAACACTGACATTCCGTTTTATAGATCAACGGTTGTGTAACATTTGTAAAAACACCTGTTTTAACAAGAACATTCAACCACCTGCCATAGAACAGTGATGTATCTGTGTGTATCATTGTTATTACATTGACTGCTCATTTATTCCTACATTAAGAGTATCAGACAAATGCCAGCAAAAAAAGAATGCCAGCATTGATACATGAGAGATTGATCTGCAGATTAGTGCTTTCACTGACAGTGTGTGATTTCAGAGTTGTTATATAGAATTAGCAAAGAGTGTGGGGCAATACCTCTCAACCTCTTAGCGCAAGAAATCTAGACAAATTCACAAATAATGGAAGGACAAAAGCCCAAAAATAGGGACACTTTTTAAATATTGTTCTTACAAACTTAGAAAGTTGATAGAATAATAGGTTTTGCATTCACATGAATTTTCTGAAGGATATTAAGTCTGAAAATCAAAATGGCCGCCATTATTTTATGACCTCAGTCTTTGCCAGAAAACTACAATTTCATAAGAAAAGGACCAAAATGTGAGTCAAAATCTGGACATTCTATGAAAATATGGACAGTTGAGAGCTATGGTGTGGGGGTGAAGGTAAGCTTGACCTTCTGCATAAAACATTTTTTTATGGTTTTGATTAAACTGTTTTCAACGTTTTCCGGATAGATATTTGTGAATTTCAAGCATTTTTATAATTGATGAAGTCAAACAGATCAAAATCTCTCTGTGTTTAGTTTTGTTATTGAAAACTGACAAAAAATGGTCCAATAAAAAAGTCTTTCAATCACTGAAAAGCATGACTTAAACATGTACCATGAATTTCACCATTTAGAGAACAGTGACACTGTGAAAACATTGTCAGAGTAAGCTGTTATTGTCCTTATAATTATAAATTAATTACCAAAACATGATTGTTCTCAGGAATGACTGAATCAGAAATAAAGTAAAATAAATTCTCTCTTTCGTTCTCCTGGTTATCTTTTATTATTTGTGGATATGGTATTCACATCTTCAAATCCAGGCCTTTTCCTCTTCATCAGCTATTTCCTTGACCCATCTAATTTATGAGATGATAAAATGGCCACTGCTCCCACTTTAAGAGTAAAACTACCATTGCAGGACAATCCTTATTTACTCAGAAGTACATAGGACAAACGTTTCTGCTTAGAACACCCTCACTTTAAATTGTTGTAGGTGGGAGAACCTTCACTAGACTGACACCTGTTTCTTGGACCATAGCCTACAGACATCAGAAATCTAAAAAACATTAAAAGCTTTAAAGGTGCACTTAAAGAGCATTTTTTTACTGAATGTACTTGTAGCTACTACCATGACAACAGTTAGAAAAGTTACCATCCCATTTCATGAGTAACACAATACATTTAAAAAA
Source organism: Protopterus annectens (assembly GCF_019279795.1). Lineage (NCBI taxonomy): Eukaryota > Metazoa > Chordata > Ceratodontiformes > Protopteridae > Protopterus > Protopterus annectens. Next base: position 1,185,041,914 of record NC_056727.1, read on the forward strand.
ACCTTTCTCAGTTTCTTAAGGTGGCATTGTATATTCATATTTTATATGCATATAGGAGTTTATGTATATATATTCTTGAGCTGCTCTTATGTAACTGTCTTCTACCTTAATACCTTAATTTGCTGTTCTGTGTGCTTTTAAGTGTTCAAGTGCTCTTATTTGATTTTTCATAAACTTGTTTTTGCCATTTTTAACTTATCTGCGTTTATTTAAACTGTATTTGCCTTAATATTGCTACACACTTGTGTGCTAGCTTGTACTGTACTGCATTTAAAGTGTTTGTGCTACTGTCGTTAGCTCATTCTTTCTAATACAGAGAGAACTTTTTGAGAAAGCCAACGCACTTAACTAAATATATATATATATATATATATATATATATATATATATATATATATATATATATATATATATATATATATATATATACACATAAATTCCAAGCTTGTTTTATGCCTTTCCTGTAAGTAGTCTAATCCAGATACTGATGTGCTGTATCCAGGACTGTTTGTAAGCGTCTGTGCCCCAAGCCTTTCTGTGTTGGAGGGAAGCCTTCTAGCGTATCAGTGGGAGTGGTAAGCACTAGGTAGCCTAATTACAACAAGATCCAGATACAGATTTTTAGTTTTAGCACTTGAATTTGCTTATCCATGCTCAGCACTTGTTCAGAACTTGTTGTAAGCACTAAATATACTACAAATTACTACATCACTCACCCTTCCTCATTACCTAGAGGAAAACAGTTTTGCTACTTACTTTCTTCACTTGCTTAGAGGAAAAACAGCTCTTGTACTCACTTTCCTCACTTGTCCAGAGGAAAATATTTTTTTATTCAGGCATGTTCAAGGGTCATCTCCCAGTGTTCTCTCCTGTCTATCTGATGAATCTGGGCATCTTGGGGCAATATAGCAATTGCCATATGTACACAGACAACCCTCTCTTCCTACCACCCAGCACTACAACCTGAGAGAGATGCACTTATGTAGCCAAGTTGGAAGTAAAGCTCTCTCCAAACAAGACTGAACTTGATAGTCAAGAGGAGAAGGTAAACACTTGCACATTACACACATCCCATAGCCCCAATAAGCCTACACCACCAAAATCCACACATAGAAACAAAAAAACATCCGCAGAGGCTCTCAATAATAATCTGCTCAAGCAACAGAGACCTCCAAAGCAGAAATGCAAGGATCCGCCCACCACCAACATTACCCAAATGACACATAACCCACAGACTCAGTGTGCCACTCAACCACAGTCCATAAGGTAAAACAACGTACCCAACACACTAGTCATAGGTGTCTCTACAGTCAGGCACACTGATGTCCCACTCACCAGGCTAAACAAGGAGAAGGTCACTGTCAGTTGCCTGTCAGGTGCCAGGATCCACCACATAACCCACGCACTCAGGTCACTCCACAACAAGTACAAATATGACTGCGATTGTCCATGTTGGTGTGAAAAACCTGAGATGCACCTCCCTGGACTACATGAAAAGAGACATGGAAGAACTCTCCGAGCTTGTAGCCCATGCAGGAATGACTCTAGCCCTGAGTAGCATCCTGCCATCACCCAGAATGATACCACAGTACAAGGACAAAATGATTGACTTCAACAATTGGCTAAGCTTCTGGTGTCATTCTAAGGGGATCCAGTATCTGTCTGCCTGGGACGACATGGTCGACAGACCACAATGCTTTGCCAGAGATGGCCTGCACCTGTCACCCTTGGGTTTCTAGATACTGGCAAATGTTTTTGCCACCCCTATAGTGCCTTATTAGGCAAGGTTCAAATGACAAATTCACCATGATAACAGGAACAGGCAAGCAAAAACTGAGGGTAATGCTACTGAATGTTAGAAGTCTAAATCTCAAAATGGGCTCACTCGAGGCACTCCTTAAAATGGAGAGCATTGATGTCTGTGCAGTGACTGAGACCTAGTTCAATGCTCCAGAGAGCACCCCTGCATTACCAGGCTATAACTCATACCACACTTTTCGGCCATCTGACCTGGACCAGAACACCAAAGGCAGAGGTGTGTCCATATTCATTAAGGATATCCACACCTCCAGGCTAGTTGCTCAGCATAATGCAGTCAAGGTTATCCAAGTGCAACTAACTCTGGGCAAAACTGCAATCCAAATTGTAGCTTGCTACAGATCCCCCACTATCCCCCAGGATTCCCACTCCTCTTTTCTTGATATACTGGAAAATATTAGGGTTCAACCAAACACCCTAATATTGGGTGATTTCAACTACCCCACCATTAAATGGGAAAACTACTTCATGTACCAACACCTTCACTCAGTGCTTTCTGGAATTCATAACTTCCAATGCCCTGGATCAACTTATCCACACCCCCACCAGGGCACCAATATCCTAGACCTAGTCATTACCAACATGAGTGACCGGTGTTCCACACCTGAAGTCAACTCCTCTTTGGTCAGAGCTAATCACCCTAGATATCCACATCTCGCCTCCACCCCCCATTAAGGAAACCACGGTACAAAATTTCTCCAAAGCCAAATTCATGCTTCTTAAGACAGAAGTGGTGAACTTCATGACACCCATCCAGATGGACAATACATTTATGACTGCTGAATACTACACAAATGCACTCTATAAGCACTTACACGAGTACATGGATTGTGCTATACCAAACAGAACCAATAAGCTATCCTCCAAAAAAAAAAAAGAAGCCAATCTGGTGGTCCCCTGCCATAAACAAACTCTACAACAGAAGGAAGAAATTGTTGCAAATGAGAGTAAAATCCCATGAGTGGAGAAGCTCCCTGATCAGCCTCAGCAAGAAGCTGAAATCATTTATAAGATTCTCCAAAGCTAGGTATGAAAACAAGATTGACACTGATTCTAAGGACAACTACAAAGCATTCTATAGCTATGTCAAGTATCTCAATGGCAACACCCAGATCTGCTCTGAGTTACAGCACAATGGCACAAAAATTACAAAACCAACTGATATTGCCAACATCCTGGCAGATAGGTTCAGTGCTAACTTTACCCCCCTCTCACCCGCTAAAGGGCCCATATCTATACAGGAAGAATTCAGAGTCCTTGTAATCACAACTTTACAGGTAAAAGCAGCACTCTCTAAAGCCAAAAACACAGTATCCATGGGACCGGACAACATCCCAGGCTGCATTTTACATGAACTTCAGAACGAACTGGCTCCCCACCTAAGCACCATGTTCAATCATAGCCTCACGTCAAGGTTTGTGCCCACTGAATGGCACACAGCAACAGTTATCCCACTCCACTAAGGGGGAGCCACCACTGATCCTGGGGACTTTTGCCCTATTAGCCTGTCAAGACTGGTCTGCAAGGCCATGGAACGTATCATCATGGAATTCATAAACAAAGACATTGGTAACCTCCAAACTCTGGACCCCACCCAGTTCAGGTTTGTGAAAGGCAGATCTTGCCTCCTGAATCTGGTTGACTTCTTTGAAGCAGTCACCAAAGCTGTAGACAAGGGTAAGGTGGTTCACACAGCCTATCTTGACCTCAGCAAGGCTTTCGACACCATCCCCCATTCTGGAATTATAGCTAAACTCACTAAACTAGGTATAAATCCCTATGTCACAAGATGGGTTGCCAAGTGGCTCACTGACAGAACTCACACAGTAAAAGTTGCAGTTTCCAAATCTGACTTCAATCCACTGACAAGTGGAGTACCACAGGGTTCAGTCCTGGGACCTCTCCTGTTTGGTATCTACTTCTCTGAAGTACAGACAAACACAGAAGGCCTCTGGCTAATGAAGATCGCAGATGACTGCAAACTAGGAGCTATAGTCGAGTCCCCGAATGATGTGGACATCCTACAGTAGGGCCTCACTGAGACAGATGAATGGTGTCAGTGCCATGGCCTCAAGCTCAATGCCAAAAAGTGCATTGTTATCCCCTTTGGTAAAAACTCTGTACTCATGAACTACCACATAGGTGTCAGTCTTCTTAACACTGAAGGTGTGATAAGAGACTTTGTAACCAAGGTGGACAGTAGTCTCTCCTTTGATAATCACATTGCCACAGTAGTCAGGAAATCCTTCTACATGGCACACCTCATCACAAAAGGGTTCTCATCCAGGAAAAAAGAGGTCATTGTTCCCCTCTACTCGACACTCATTTATACCTATTATAGAGTACAACGCCCCTTTTGGAATATACCTCACAAGACATCTGCAGCAGCTGGAAAGGCCAGAGAAGTACCTCACAAAGAGAATTACTGGCCTCAAACAGATGCCCTACACTGAATGTCTCAAAAAAACTCCAGCTTTACTCTGTAGCATATTGCCCACACTGAGGTGATCTCTGCCTAACATATAAAGCTATGACAAACCCAGAGCTGTTGGATATGCTACACCTAAAGAAATCCCAATCCCTCCAAGCTACACGCTCTAGGGACCGACTTGCTGGAGGGATAGATTCTGGTCCCAGAGACTTCCCATACTCTGGAACAAGCTAGCCATCTATGTCAAGCAAAGTTCCTCATTACACTCTTCAAGAAAAGTCTTGATGAGTGGATGGGAAATAGGAAATACACCCCGGGGATCACTTATGTGGCTCTGCTCAACAGGGGAACAGGAAATTAACTTTCTTGGGTTGGCGTAAGCCAGGGAACTTTGTTAGCTAGACTTACTTAGCCCCTTGGGCCGATAGCCTAGTACCTACCTATGAACCTATGAACCTATATGTAGTATTCACCTGTACTTTATGCATATATATATATATATATATATATATATATATATATATATGTGTGTGTGTGTGTGTGTGTGTGTGTGTATTTTTTTTTCTCAATGTACTTTGACTTTATCTTTTAATCTTAACCTGTCTTCTTTCACTCTTACCATAATGTTGTGAATTTTGCTAACTACTGATTTTGTTTTTACTATTGTTAACTGAAAGTCAGTACTGTATTTTCTGCTCTTGGTGTTCATGTCATGGTTGAAAAGGATCAATAGACCAGTCCACTTACTAAACACATAGTGCTTAACAAATAATAAATTAAAAAAAATACATGACAGCAGTGGCAAGGTGTGAAACTAATGTGCATAAATTATCTTATAAATGAAATCATCGCGCAATAAAGGAAGCTTCAATACAAAAGCAAATTAACAACCCAGAAATCGTTTCTCAGCACTGCAATGTTTCTTGCTTTGGCCATAGCTATGAAAAAATGTTAATGTAGTCTTTATTTGGTATGCAACACAGTATTGCTTTCTGTTAAACATCCTGCTCTGATAGTTACATGAAATAGTATACTGGTATAGATATTTTTAAATTTTAAATAAGTTTATTTGATACACCTCTTTACAGTAAAGATCTAATTACGGCAATAATCACACATATTCATTGCTGAAATCTTTACAGAGTATCCTGATAGATATTATATATGTTACACTATCAGTTCTGTTGGAAATTAATTTTTTTTTAAATAGCATTAAAGTTATTCATGACCTCAAAATATTTCATTCTCTTAGAGCAAAGCCTAAAAAAAACATGAATTTTCTTACTATATAGTTATTTAGAAGAAAACCGAAACCATGGATCCAGAAATGTCATTAGTTTCCCACAGTGAAATGAATAGCTGAGATGCCTGAAAAGGTCTCTGTATGTTGTTGAAGAAAAATCTTTCGGGTTGTTTAACATATCTGCTTTTCCAGAAGACGTAAAAAGACAAAACAACAGCAATAAAGGAGCAGTTTGTGAGTTACTGTGAAACAAAAAAAAAAAACTGCCCTTTTTTGTCAATTGTGCTTTACAACAAAGCAATACATCAATGAATGTTATGGATGCTTAAGTTACTAAGTGAATAAACTCAATTTGAGAATGTTCCTTTAGTAATTTTCATGACTTTAGACACAAACACAACAGTCTGTAGCATAAGAAATGATGAGAGAAGATAGAGCCTTTAAACAAAAGCAGACTGGATTTTAAAGCCATGAATGAGGGCAACACAACTGAAATTGCAAGTTATTATCTAATACATTTGCTTAATGCCATAAGCAGACATTAAGCCTCATTTATCTGCTATTTTAGATGCCTAAACATTCTGCCTCTCTTCCATCCCTGCAATCCTAATTAGCCTTTTCTACCTGTCCAATGCCCTCTTGAAAACTTCTTTGCATTCCCTCTTCATCAGCAATTCCAGATTTCATTTTCATGAGTCTACAAGCATTTCTATGAAAAGGTACTTTTAGAGTTCCATGGACTGATTAGTTCACTCCACCAACCCACCTGCACTCCTCTTTACCCCCCGCCCTTCCTATTTGGAATGAATCATTCATATATCTCTAACAGAATCTTTTGCACCATCATCATGTCTTCTTGTCATTTCGGGTGTCGTGAGGAAAGCTCTAGTTACTATAGACTCCAGTCTCTTCCTCCTCCATTCCATGAATCTTTCTGGAAGATTTCGTCTGGATTCTTCCCAACAACAGATGTTATTTTCTTTACGTGACCTTCAGAACTGCATGCAGTACTCAACATGTAGTCCGACTGACCTTTTCATCAGAGGATAAGCCTCAACATTCTTTTGGCCACTGCCACTGCTCTATCACTCTGATTTGGGCAGTCAATTCTAAGTGTGTTTAACACCCTCAGATCCTTTTTCTGCTTTCTAGTCATTAATTGTATATCCCTCAGCAGATGCTTCACACTAGGGTTAATCTAGCCTTAATGAAATAAATGGCATATGTTTTTACTCTATCCCAGCTGCCAGCTTTCTGCTCACTTGCTCAGCCCTTGTAAATCCTTTGTTACCTTCTTCTCATCCTCTCCCCACATTTATTTCTCGCTTTGTGTCATCAAAAAATATTTATCCTGCTCTCCAGTTTCTGATATATGGCTAAGAGAAACTCATTGAGGATTACCTATTCGAGAACAAACAAATGTACTATGCCTTTAGTCATTTCCTTAATTTATGACATTCTACACATCAAAATATACTTCTTTGTCCTACTATTCAAGCAGAAAGCTATCCAGTTTGACTACTTGAATCCTATAATCCAGGAAACAAAAAACAAAAATGGAAGGTAGCAGTGCAGAGAGCCGATCACAAACAGTAGAATGAAGGTTTATTTAATTCCAATCACTAGAACATGAAATATAGATAACACTAAAAACAAATAAAACACAAGTGCTTTCATCCTGGTTACTGCCAAGACTTCATCAGATAATAACACAACAAATTACAAACAATTTAAATAACTCAAAATATATCATGTGTAGCTAATAGCTAACTTAAAGGAGCCTAACCCAGAGTACTAAAATTTCATTAGTTACCATCCAAAAAGATAAAACATATATAAGTATATAGATGCTTATAATAAAAACATTAACAACAAATAAAAAGCACATACAACTCTATTCATTGAATAAATACCTTATTAAATAGCCATCAAAACCCCTAAAACATGCAAGTGTGTGTGTGTGTGTGTGTGTGTGTGTGTGTGTGTGTGTGTGTGTGTGTATATATATATATATATATATATATATATATATATATATATATATATATATATATATATACATGTGTGTGTGTGTGTATATGTATAAACCTACCCCTTATAAATGACAAATAACACCAAATCAAATACAAATGCATATTTTAAAATTTCAAGTATAAAGAAAGGGTAAAAAAAGGGGAGGCAGCATAATAGTCGTCACTACATAAAAAGGTAAATAAACAGTGCAAAATAAATACTACAAAACCTTACAAGAACCATCTTAAGCCTGCAATCTCATCAAAGCCTTCTTTTTTAAGAGACATACTATGTTACAATTTTCATTTAGGTCCGGGGGTTTAAAGGCATCAAATAACAGCTGCCATTACAGTTCCCTTATTTCAAGCTGATTTGTCCATGCTCACCCTATTTTCTTGACTGGACCTGCTCAACAATAGCAAATCTGAATTCATGCCCTGGATTCAATAATAGATGTTTTGCCAGGGCATTACCAGATTTACCTTTTTTAATTTCATATAAATGTTCATAAATTTACTCCTTCGGTGCTTGCTTCATTTTTCCTATGTTCATAGGTTCATAGGTAGGTACTGGGCTATCGGCCCAAGGGCCTACTTAAGCCTAGCCAACAAGGTTCCCTGGCTTACGCCACCCAAGAAAGATATTTTCCTGTGCCACTGTCAAGCAGAGACACAGAAGTGATCCCCGAGGTTTATTTCCTATTTCCCATCCACTCATCAAGAATTTTCTTGAAGAGTGCTAATGAAGAACTTTGCTTGACATAGATGGGTAGCCTGTTCCCGACTATGGGAAGTCTCTGGGACAGAAATCTATCCCTCCAGCATGTCCTGTTTATTGTGGTGACAAGGTTTAGGTCCCTAGAACGTGTAGCTCAGAGGGATTGGGATTTCTTTAGATGTAGCGTGTCCAACAGCTCTGGGTTTGACATAGCTTTATATGTTAGGCAGAGATCACCTCGGAGTAGGCGATATGCTACGGAATAAAACTGGAGTTTTTTTGAGATGGTCAGTGCAGTTCATTTGTTTGAGGCCAGTATTCCTCTTTGTGAGGTACTTCTGTGGCCTTTCCAGCTGCTGCAGATGTCTTGTGAGGTACATTCCAAAAGGGGCATTGTACTCTATAATGGGTCTAATGAGTGTCGAGTAGAGGGGAACAATGACCTCTTTTTTCCTTGATGAGAACCCTTTTATGATGAGGTGTGCCATGTAGAAGGACTTCCTGACTACTGTGGAGATGTGACTATCAAAGGAGAGACTACTGTCCACCTGGGTCCAAAGGTCTCTTATCACACATTCGGTGTTAAGTAGATTGCTGCCTATGTGGTAGTTCATGGGTACAGAGATTTTACCAAAGGGGATGATACTGCACTTTTTGGCATTGAGCTTGAGGCCATGGCTCTGACACCAGGCATCTGTCTCAGCGAGGCCCTTCTGTAGGATGTCCACATCATTTCTAGATTTGACTACGGCGCCTCATTTGCAGTCATCTGCAAACTTCATTAGCCAGAGTCCTTCTGTGTTAGACTATACTTCAGAGAAGTAGATGCCAAACAGGAGAGGTCCCAGGGCTGAACCCTGTGGTACTCCACTTGTCACTGGTTTGAGTTCAGATTTGGAGTCTGCAACTTTTACAGTGTGGGTTCTGTCAGTGAGCCAGTTGGCAACCCATCTTGTGACACAGGGATTTATACCTAATTTATTGAGTTTAACTATAATTCCAGAATGTGGGATGATGTTGAACACTTTGGCGAGGTCAAGATAGGCTGTGTGAACCACCTTACCCTCATCTACGGCTTTGGTGACTGCCTCAAAGAAGTTGATCAGATTCAGGAGGCATGAGTAGAAGGAGTAACATTCCTGGCATAGAGCAACATAGGCTACCCCTTTTGTTTTACAATCAAACCTTCCCCGAATGTAGTGGGTTCTACCCTTAATCATGCATTTATCACCCACCCTAATCCATTTACAATATTGGCATTGTCCACATTTCCTCATACCTTCACAACCGACACCAGTACTCTAACATAAAATTGATCTTTCTAAAATATCTTTAAAACTGCTACCCTTTTGTTAAACCACTAGTGATCGCTCATCTGTTTTTGTGTAAATATCCATGTCATCCATTAGAATAGCCCATTCTTCTCTAACACCCACCTAATTAGGTTACTATCAATGTTAACTACACTAATAAATGAGCTTTTAAATGGACAAGGAAGGAGCTCCAGACCTTTCTCTTTTCGTTCGCTAACCTGATGTTCCTAAGATAGAATAGGCACAAAAACCCTGTTTTGCCTTTTTGATATTACCTCCTTCATTAATCCCTCCATCAATGTTTTGCGATCGCCCGTATTTAAGAACAAACCTTCCATAGTATTATATTCATCAAAAAATCCTCATCTGTAGTTATCATCCTGGCTGCCCTGACGTAGTGTCCTTTGACAGTAGCCCACTTTTGCTGGTATGGGTGTGAGCTAGAATAATGAAGCATGGTATTAGAAAATGTGGGCTTCGTATAAATTTTAGATATATAAAGTCTCTTATCATAATCGTTTTCCAACAGTATGTCCAAATAAAAAATATTAACCTTCTAACCTGGGATGTAAAAAACAAAATCCCAGTTGTTTGATTAATATATTGCATAAAGTTATTTAAGTTCTCGCTATTGTCATGCCAGACCAAGAACAAGTCATCCAGGTACTTGTTATAAATCCTGAATTATGTCATGTACGCACTATTAAAGATAAATTGCTTTTCTCATTTCACCATTACAATATTAGCAAGCAATGACTTAACATTGGAGCCCATGGCCATCCCCTTAAGCTTTAAATAAGTCCTTCCTTCAAAATAGATAAAATTATTTTTCAAAATAAGTTCTAGTAACTCTTTAAAGAGATTAATTTTACCCTGTTCAATATTATTTTCAAATAAAAATTCACAGAACCATTCAATCTCTTGTTGAGGGATTACAGAATAGAGGTCCTTAACATCTATTATAACTAAAAGGTCTCCATCATAGAACTCCAAATAGTTAAGTTTTTCTAAAATTCCCCAGACATCTTTACAAACCTGCTTTTCATCCCCCAGTAAGTGCTTTAATGTGTAGTCAAGGAATTTGGCACATGCATTAGTAGGAAACCCCCTACCATCCACAACTGGTCTCATTAGTGGATCAGTGACATTTTGGTGGGTTTTAGGGATTCCAGAAATTGCAGGTGTAATTGGAGAGGGAACTGACAAAAAATTAAATTCATCAATTGAAATGAGTCCTTCAATAAACACATCATTTAACTGCCCTTTTACCTTCCTATATGCCTGATTCATCTCATTAATACTAGCTAGTGCATAAGTATCAGTATTCAAAATCTTTTCCATTGTCTTTACATAATCCTCTTTTTCCATTATAACTCCTCCTCCCCCTCTTGTCTGGTTTCATAACTCTTATTCCTCTAGCTTTTAAATTGTCCAATAGTGCTATATCCTCTTTGGTAAAGTTATATTACCTTTGTCTAAAGTTCTTATTACTAAGGGTAGACCTAAGGTCCAATTCACAAACCTTTTCATATACTTATAAAATAGGGCGTAGTGGGGGTTATAGGTATTAGCAATTTTTAAATCAGTAAACACAGGTGTGAGGTCATTGAGTATAAATTAAAAATTAAGTTTAAATGTATATTGTTTTAAGTCCATTAACACCATAGCTAGATTAGCTCTCTTTGAAGGAAAAAAAAGACAGTTTCTTAGACAATAAATTAACTAAACTTGTCCATTGGAAAAGATGAAAAATTAAAAATGTTAAAATCACCCCCATCAAAGTTGACAATTACAGGAGGTTAAATGTCTGAAGGTTCAAGTCCATCCTCATATACCATAGCATTATTCAATGCCAATAAGTTGGCTTCCATGATGGTACCCATCCATATTTCCACATTGGCCCTTCTGGTTCTTTTCCTTCAGTCTTTTGGACCTCTGCAGGGGTGGAAAATCCAAAGGGTTGTTGGTACATGGCCTTTCTGGGTCATTTATTCTCATAAGATTTTCATGGTGGTGTTGTACGGGTCTTTGAAACTGGCTTCAGTTGCTTTGACCCCCATTGTTGGCCTTGTCCATCTGGTTATGGTCCTTTTCCCCCATGGGTAAAGCTGGGTAGAACCAAACCTCTTGTTCCCCCAAACCTGAGATGGAGGTGGATCAGGGCATACTACCCCATTCAAATAGTCCTTACGATCCCTGCCCAATTTTCTCTTTTGTTTTTCCTTCATTTTATATAGTTGGTTACCAATTTAAAAAAAAGCTAAACAGTCATTTTTAAATTTGGGGTAGTCTGAGTCATTAATAATTGTATTATCTAGCAAAACTGTTTCAGCCATAAGCCCATAAATATCCCTGGTATTGTATTTGACCAGCCATTCCATGTATTCCAAACCTTGCCTGTTAAAAAAGATTAAAAGTTCTTTATGGAAGAAGAGATTTCCTATTTGGACATACTGCTGGAAAAAGATTGTAATAAGAGGCTTTATACATCTAAAATTTACAGGAGGCCCACATTTTCTAATACCATGCTTCATTATTCTAGCTCACACCCATACCAGCAAAAGTGAGCTACTTTCAAAGAACAGCATGTAAGGGCAGCCAGTATAGTAACTAGAGATGAGGATTTTTTTTTGATAAATGCAAATCTATGGATGGGAAATAAGAAATACACCCCAGGGATCACTTCTGTGTCTCTGCTCGACAGGGGCACCAGAAAATAACTTTCTTGGGTGGTGTAAGCCAGGGAACCTTGTTGGCTAGGCTTATGTAAGCCCTTGGGCCAATAGCCTAGTACCTATCTATGACCCTATGAACCTATGGAAGGTATGTTCTTAAGTAGGGGCTATCCCAAAACATTGATGGAGGGATTAATGAAGGAGGTAATATCAAAAAGGCAAAACAGGTTTTTTTGTGCTTATTCTATCTTTGGAGAATCAGATTAGTGAATGAAAAGGGAAAGTTCTGCAGATCCTTCCTTGATCTTTTAAAAGCTCATTTATTAGCATATTTAACATCGATAGTGACCTTATTAGGTGAGTATTAGAGATGAAATGGGCTATTTTAATGGACAATGTGGATATTTTCGCAAAAGTAGGTGAGTGACCACTAGTGGTTTACCAAAAGGGTAATAGTTTTAAAGATATTTTAGAAAGATCTGTTTATGTTCAAGTACTGGTGTCGGTCGTGAATGTATGAGAAAATGTGGACAATGCCAATATTGTAAATTGATTAGGGTGGGTGATAAATGCATGATTAAGAGTACAACCCACTATATTTGGGGATGGTTTAATTGCAAAACAAAACGGATATTCTATGTCGCTCAATGCCAGGAATGTTACTCCTTCTACATAGAAAAAATGGAGCAAGCACTGAAGGAGTTAATTTGCAAACATTATATGAAATTAAAAAAGGTAAATCTGGTAATGCCCTGGAAAATATCTATTACTGAATCCAGGGCATGAATTCAGGTTCACTATTGTTGAGCAGGTCCAGTCAAGTAAACAGGGGGGAACATAAACACTTCAGCTTAAAATAAGGGAACTGTACTAGCAACTGATATTTGATGCCTTTAAACCTCCGGGCTGAAATGTAAATTGTAACATAGCAGAAGGCTTTGATGAAATGATAGGTTTTAGATAGTCCTTGTAAGGCTTTTTAATGGCCATGCATCATTTTGTAGTGTTTATTTTGCACTTATTTACACTGTTTATTTACTTTTTATGTAGTTTGGACTATTATGTCCTCCTTTTTTGACCTTTATTTATACCTAAAATATTAGAATATGCATTTCTATTGGATTTGGTGTCATTAGTCATTTTTAAGGGGTAGGTTTATATATATATATATATATATATATATATATATATATATATATATATATATATATATATATATATATCTAGTAGCTACACACGTGATATGTTTTGAGTTATTTAAATTGTTTGTTTGTAATGTGTTGTTCGATTATCTGATGAAGTCTTGGTGGTAACCAGGATGAAAGCACATGTGTTTTATTTGTTTTTAGTGTCACTGGACTTTATTTGGTATTCTGGTGCTTGAATTTAAATAAACCTTCATTCTACTGTTTGTGACCAGCTCTCTGCACTGCTGCCTTCCATTTTTTGTTTTTTTGTTTCCTGAAACTTTGGTCCTATCTCCAGCTTCTTCAGTTTTACTTTTTGTTTCCTGTGTTTGATTGAGTTAAGGACACTGCTGAAGGCAGTGTAGACTATGCCAACTGGTATTCCCCTATCAGGTTCACCTGTAATATAGTCATACAACTGGGGTAGGTTGGACTGGCGTCTCCTTATGGTGAAAAACCCATGCTGCATGTTGTCTTGTAGATTGTTCTCTTCCAGAAATGCTACCTAATTTCCCTGACACTGTTTTTAAGATAACAGCCCTGTATTTTCCCTCATTTTGTTCTTGCTTCCACCTTTTACAGTTGTGACACAATTGTTGTCTTCTAATCCTCTGACTTTTCCACAGTAGCCAGTCGTACGGGGAAGACCTCTGTTAGACGTTCTGCCAATACACTGAATAGATCTCTGAAGACTCTATGAAAGGGCCCATTATGCTCCCTAAGAGAAGTTATTTCACTGTGAACATCCTACAGTTCTGTTGTGGTAGTCGCTAGCTGTTTCCCCATGCTGCATTTATCCCTATCAGTGTTGCACATTCCCAAGCAGAGCCATTCATGCTGAAACTGTTTTCTTCCATATCTTTTTGATCTCTCTACATCTGCTTAGCATGACCCATTATTTCCTCCATTTCATATTTGTTATGCTTTTTCTTTTCTCCTTCATCACTTATAATTTTTCTCTTTCAGCCATTTTTCTAATCTCTTCATATTGTGTCTCGTCCACCTCAGTAAACTCCCCTTTCCACTATAGACTCTAGCTTTTACTCTTAAATGCTATCCTTACCTTTCCATGTATGTAACTATATTGGCCTTTGTTGTTTGTCTTTGAATAACTTCCTCACACCATTGTTCATAGTCTTGAGTACTGCATTCCTTTACGTATTACTATCGCTTGTTAATTCACTTAATTTTTCTCCCCATCACCTAATTTTTCCTTGCCCACCTCTCCCAGCACAACATAATCCACTGTTCCAAAATTCCCATACCATCATCTTTACTTTTTTATTTTTACCTGTCATTCTTAATTTAAACCACTCATTGAAATGATTACTGTTCAACAATGGTAACTTAAACTGGACATCAAAGACACTTGCTATATTGGTTAGGACAACATTGAAAATTCTATTTTCTCTCTCTAGTACCTTTATTCACCAACTAATGGAATGTCTTGTGATCCATTACATAACTCAGCTCATTGCCTCTCTCTACCCTCTACCTCAGAATCTCCCAAACTTCTTGCAGATTCAGACTCTCTATGAGTATTATACACTTCCTCCTACTCCAGAGTTAGGATGTGTATGTAACACATAAACATAAGTATAATTTGAAATGCACAGTAGTAGTAATGGTTTATGTGGGAGAGTGAGACACAGACAGAGATGATGAGGGGAGAGATAGAGAGCTATGGATTGTTAAGGATGTATGCAGCAGGTGTTATTCAAGCCAAATGTTCTAGGTGTGGATATGAACAAAAGATGAAGTAGCTTGTGTTTAATCAGTTTTGTAGAAGCTGTTTGAGATGCAATCATTTTCCAAAAATATGTAAAAGAATATAAACAAATGTTTCAAATAATGTAAAAGGTAAAAGAAAAAATAAGCAGTGCAAAAACAAGTTCTTTTTGATCACTATTTGAAAAGAGATAATTTAATGAAACCAGAAAAAGTCTAACATGATAATCAAATAAAATGACAAGCAAAGTAAGGGTTCATAGGTAAAATGTTGAATGTAAACTGGTTGTACTATGAAAAAAAAAACAATTCCCAAAATCCCAAGGAAATGGCAAAAAATAATACCTCGCATACAAAAGGACAGAAAAAATAATTGTAGCATTTTGCAGAGAGGTAAGACTTCATGCAGCCCCAGTATGAGATGCAAGCTCCCCACACCTCCAAATATATATATATATATATATATATATATATATATATATATATATATATATACCAACCCCACAATCATACCATCTAAAAGAAGAAAGAAATCCTCAAAATAAGTAAATTAGTACCAGCACACAATTATTAGCACTGGCAATGATTTCCTGTCGGAGGCAAAGATCAATGTTATGTTCCTTAGAGTTTTTTTTTTTAGACTACTGATGCTCAAGATATTTTACTTTGGTCATCTCTAGAGGAGCCATCTAAATTATATTGAGTTACAGATAAGAGTTAAGAGTTAAGTGGGACTGAAAGCAAAGTGTGCATGTGTTACATATGCTGGATACTAAGTAAAGCCATTAGCTTCAGTTTTGTGAGACATAGTCATAGCATATGAGCAGAGTCAATCTGTACAGAAACACACAGATCCATGGCCAGTTTTAATATATTACAGGGACATAGCAAGAATATCTTCTATGACTATGTAGATTTATTTACAAGATTGGGGAGCTTGTCAGAAAAATATCATATTCATATTCATAAAAATGCCATGTAATACATGCTCAAAGGAAATACCAGTATTGCTCAGTAGTAGAACTAAGCAGTAATTAAAGTGAATGGAATATGTATTTTTTTAAGCAGGCAACAAAAATAATAGGTATTAGTATAGCTACTGTTTAAGAGAGAAAACAAAAGTTACATTTTAATTGATCTATAGGATCTGAACAAAGTGATTACTGATTAATAGGTTAGTAATAAGCTAATGTTCTTGGGGGTCATTTTAAGCTTTAGCCTATTTGAGGATCAAACCCTTATCTAGTGTTTGTAAGTTAAACTATTATGCCAACCTCCCAGGGGTTCCACAGTTACAGATTTGGAAGTGATCCCAACTGCTCCAGATGCTAAGTTATTTCTAGTTTAACATCAACAAGGAGAATCTGGCACATGAAAGTAGATGACAAATGTTCCAGTTTGTGTGCATTTAAAAGTGCTTTATAAATGTATTATATTCTTCAGACATCCATTTGTTATCTCATTTGCTCTAAAGTATTTCAAAGAGCAGTTGGACAAGTAATTGAAGGTTTGTGAGGTGCATGAATAAAATCAACTGTCTGTGTTGGGTCAGGCACAAAAAGACTGTTATGGACTGATACAGTTATTGGCTGGACTGAAAGTATATAAATCTAAACTAAGAGTAAGTGTAAAATGAGTGGTAGGTCTGAAGCATATGAGTTACTTTCTAAAATCAGAGGGACTGATATTAAGCTCATAAATAGTGAAAGAGAGATAGTGATAAAGAGTCAGCATTGCAGAGTAAATGTTCATAAGCTTTTTTGGGGGAAGAAAATGATGAAGTATATTGTAAAGTTTATATTGAATATATATGAGATAAATATATTTTTCAGAAATTTGCTGGAGCAACACATAACTTGGGAATGGAACTGTGAATAAAAAGGAATTTTTACATGCTTAAAAAATGAATGATGTAAATATAGATTGGGCTCACATGTTCTATGATTGCCCTACTTTAAGAATATTTTGGGGGAGTGTTAATGAACTATTACAGGCATTATTCAGAGATAATTTCACCCTCAATAGGTCCCTAATGTTATTTAATACTCCCATATCTCATAGTGTTAAAAAAGTAAAATATCCTTTACTCTGGGCAATACTTGTGGCTAGAAAGAGCATTACAAAAAACTTGATATCTGAATCCCCTCCTACTTCCACCGAATTCAAGAATATGTTAAGTAAAATTTGTCACTTACAACTCAAAACTATAATTTCTAGAACATCTAGAAAGACTCACACATACTATATGTGGGTAAATTTACATAATTTTTTGAAAAAGGATTAATATCTTAAAAATGAATAAATTCAGTTTCTTTTTCATCTATATGTGAAACACTATTAGAATGGTTAACATATTACATTATATGTAGGGATTAATGGATGTCTTTGTAAATACTTTAGTTAATCTTATTAGTTATTCTATATAGTTATTTGAGTTTTATATATCATAACATCTGTAATTACCAAGTTTTCTGTAAAATCTATGTGATTGTTTATAAATTTGTTTTATCTAAAATAAAAAAAATTGTTTTCAACAGAAAAACTAATGATGTAGGTGCCTATATCAAATACTGTGATACAAATAAACCATTTACATTACAAACATATGCAAGACCGAATGTCAGAAGGGCTTTGATATTTAAAAAAGATGCACTACTTGTTATGAAGCAAGATCATCTACATATGCTGAGAAATTATATGCCCAGGCATAATCATGTGATCATATGAATTACAAGCAAAATGAGCCCCCAAACCATTTCTATCTTGCCTGAAACTACTCTTGGACTATGCCTCTAATTTGAAAGAAGGCCAGTTCAGTCACATTAATGGGGATTTTATGAACAACTAAGCAGTTTTCTAGCTCTTTTTAAAGGGAGATAGTGTGCCACACTCTGCTTAACTTGGAGAGGGAATTTGTTACAAGGAAGGGCTAGGAGATGCTTGACAAATCTATCCCTGTTCTTTATGTTATTTGTTTGTTAGTATAGATTTACATCCTATTGCTAGTCTATTTGATTTATGGAGGCATTAGACGTTTTGGAGTAGTGGATCCCTTATTGACTTAAAAACAAGACATAGGTATCCCCTAAGGAATCTTTATGAAAATTAGTATAGGGATAATATCGCCAGCCTTTCTTTGTGGTTCAAAATTTTTAGGCCTCAGATCTTTTTAGTTACAATCCCGGAGATCTTTCCAATTGCTTGATATGCTTATTAAGGTACATCTCAAAGGGGGTGTTGCATTCAATGATGAGTCTATTCAATGCAAAATATAGGGAGGTGAGAAATTATTTTAATCTGGATTAAATAACTTTTGCTATGAGTGGTACAAGGTAAAAAGATTTCCTAACTATCATGTCAACATGATGATCAAATGTTAGGAAGCTGTCCACATATGCCCTTGTTACTCAAGACATTTTCATTTGGAAGGAATGCATTATCTGTACTACAAGCTGGAGATTGGAGGTAATTACCAAGTGCTACAATGTTGCACTTTTTTTACTATTGAGCCTGAGCCTATTCAAAAATACAGCTACTGACAAGTGTAACCTCATGCTGGAGTACAGGCATGTCAGAGGGGGAGTTAATAACCACAGCCAGCTTATAGTCATCCCTGAACTTTGTTAACCAAAGATTAGCATTTTATAAGTTCCAATTATAAGATGTGTAAACAGTTGACTGTGTTGTATAGACTGACAACAGTCACAGCTTACCAGAAGATGGTATAAGGTGAGAGGGCAAGATGACTGTAATACAGAGCATATTCTATATATATAGCACTATGTCAACAGTGCATGGCATTCTATGTTGGAAAAATGAATACACATCTTAAAGACAGAATAGACCAACATCTGTCTGATATCAGGAGAAGGGACACATATAATCCATTAGTGAAACATAGCAATATTGAAGGTTCTATGTATGTATTTAAATTAATGATGCTTCAAGTTATGGAAGAGAATGTGAGGGTAGAGGATATTAAAATGCACACATAAAATGCTGAATATTATCGGATAACTTTTTTTTAAATGCTATCAAAAAGAACCAGGATCAAGATACTCCAAGAATATGGAGTTTGTATTGAAGGACATAGATTCAGGAGACTGTGACTTATTATTTATTCTTCTTGTGTTACCTGAATATATTATGAGTCCTTTTTTGGGGGTGCTATTGGCAATATTGTCTAGAGCATATGATATGCTTGGACCTAGGTTTTACTTGATATGGCCAAAATGGAAGAGGTTACAACAGCTTCTAAGCTCAACTGTGCTTATGTGCCGCTAAATATTAAGCTGTTTCTTTTTTCCATTTTTGTGGCTATTATTATCTCAAATAACTAAGAATGTTTTTCTAAACATGTTGTTCTTAACTTAGGTTTTGTATACTTAAAAATTGTGACTATTCTATGTAAGTTGTGGGTCTTTCCCACCAGGCCTCTGCTGAAAATGGATCTCCTCCCAGTTGGACTATCTTGGTAAACAAACATGAAAATAAATAAATAAAAAAATAAATGCTATTAGCTTGATGGAAGCCTTCTTGGAGGGGGGGGGGGCAGACTGATATATATCTCTGGTAAGCTTTGTAAGGAAAATTTTGTTTTCCTAAGTAGGAAACTGTAGCTGAGTAGGGCAAATGTTTTTAATACTAAGTCTTTAACTGTGATGTCTGTATTATTGTTAAGAATAATATTGTATTGAGCTAGTGTTAGATAGGTTTGATACACAATATGAATGAAACAGGTAATTAAGTGAATTAATGCTAAGAAGACTCTGGTGAGAGTTTGGGTTAGGAGTGTAGGTCTGGGATATTGCTAGTAGGTATGTAGATTGAAGTTTGGCAAATGTAAGCCATGTATGAGTGTGGGCTGTGTATACTAGGGAAAAAATTGTAATGGATTAGTAGTTGCTGCCATTCATAGGAAAAAGTACCTTTCTAGTTTGCAAACAAAGGCAGCTACATGTTCTAGTCATTCTGCTTCTACTTACCGAATTTTCACTTCTTCAAATCCAAGATTGCTGACTCCACTTCAGCGAAACTCCACTTAAGTCAAACTATGGAATACTGAACAGCTTTCCCTGGGGAAAGAACCACTTGGCCAGAAGGGAAAATACAGCAATGGACAGAAATTACATCCACCTGAGTGGGGACTTCACCCCTCACACCCACCACACTCCCGTAACTAAATATACCAATTCCGAGATTGAACTACACTGTGTTAAAAGGCAGAGTTCACCCTGGCAGCCAAGTGGTTCATTTCCCAGGGAAAGCTGTTCGGTAGTCTGTGGTTTCGCTTTACCCGAGTTTCACTGAAGTGGAGTCGGCAATCTTGGATTCGAAGAAATGAAAATTCAATAAATAGAAATAGACTTGTTCTAGTTAGAGGAATATAAGAGGAGAGTTGTCTGCTTCTGCTGCCAGCAAAGGCATATGGGCTGTCTGCCTTTATACCACCAAAGATGGAAAGATCTGGAAATGGCATTCCATTTTACACATTATATTTTATTAGTCAAATAGTTGGAAAACCACCTTAATGTACTGAAATTGAAGATATAACATCTTAAACCTCCATTAGCATTGCATGAAAACATATAAAAAAGACGTAAAGCTGACAATAAAGAAAGATTTGAAAAATCTTTATTGCCAAGTTGCAGTGCCTATTTCATGGCAGAAACTAAATCTGTGCTGTGTACTTGAAGTAATATTTTAAATTTTTGGATAGAGAAAAAGCTGGTAGTAGATAAGGTATGTAGCTATGTTTCTAATCGTTGTCTATGTAAGTACCATCTTGATAGTATGTGACTGTTTTTTTTTTTTTTTTTTTTTTTTTTTTGCTATGCTGCCCAGCAATGGCTAAAATGATTGTAGGTCAAAGTCACTTCACAAGTTAACAAGGATTAAAAGTTAAATAGAAGGAATGGATTATCCTGAAACTGTAATATACTTTTAAATGGAACACTCGTCATTTCTGTCAGTTAAAGTAGTGTTACCCAACTGAAAAATCTTTTAGCCCTCCTTTTCCAAATTTTCCAAGGGATTCTGTTTTTCCTCATCTAATTTTGGTTCATAGGTTCATAAGTGTTTACTAGGCTAACGTCCACAAGGGCCTTTTAAAGCCTAGCCATGCATCCCAAATCTTTGACTAGTTCTGATACCCTAGATAAGTGTAAGCATGGGCCTGGGAGATGAACCATTTACAGGTTACCTGTTTGCATTAGAAACATAGGTGCCAAACCAAGGATAAATTTCTGGTTTCCCATCCAATTGTCCAAGTTGCACTTGAATTGGGTTAGGGAGGAACTCTGCTTCAAATGAATGAGGAGCCTGTTCCATATACAGGGTACTCTCTGGAATATATGCCTATCTCTCCAGCAAAAGCAGAATAAACAATCTCAGCAGAATTCAGGTAAATATACATTTAAGAAGAAGTGGCAAGGAGGGTCCATAAAGACGTCTCAAATTTCCCAAACCAAGGACACTCCAAGTCTGAATGAATATTCAAGGGTCCTTGTCACATCCTCCCACTATGATCCTTTTTCTTTTCCAGAATGTTTGAACCTCCATTTTTCTCTTTGCCAACAGATTGTTTCAGACAAATGGGTTCTGAAAATCATTCTGAAAATCACTCATTCATCAGTTGCCGAATTCTCTCTGAATGTCTGTAGGGTCTCTAAAGGGATGCTTTCCTGATTAGCATTGTCATCATAACATTCAGCAGTTGTGTCCCTTTCTTCCCTTTCAAGCACATTTATTTCATCATCAACAACCCCTTGCTGAATATTATTTGCAGTATTTCTGCTTGTTGGTAAAGGATATGCCTGCCCTGTCTCATACTCTTTTCTGTCCCTTTCTAATTTCTTGTATTTATTTCTTTAATATTGGCAATAGTTTTATCAACAGTCACAAACATGGCTTTACATTCACTAAATTTCATAAGAAAACACAAATCCTGTGTAATCTGTTTATCAAGTCTGTTAACAGTATCTTTCAGCAAATTAAATTTTTTATCATTGTCTTTTACTAAAAGTTCCATCAATTCACAGCCTTGGCAATTAAACAGAGCTAGCAAGTCTCTATGCAGGTCAGAACCACTTATTAGGCTATTTGGAAACTTCCAACACCCAAGGCCTTTCGGAACTTGTTCTCATTTTAAACATTCTCTCAGATAGTGATTCTTAACCTGTAATTTTCTTAACTTTAAAACATCTCCACTTGAGAAAGATACAGTGGTATTCAAAATCTCTTTGTTCCCAGCATCAACTCCCTTTATCTTTTCCAATCCCAGTAATGGGATTTGTCAGAAGAGCAATCACTTGGTGGAGACAACAAATATCCTTAAATCAAAGTGTCTCCTTTGCTCTCCCTGCTGCTGCAAAGCAGTGAGCCACCACAGATGCTTCAGACTTTGCATGGGGAGCAGTTTCAGGAAAGATAAAAAGTGCAGTGCATGACACCAAGGACAGACACATGCACATAAATACAAAGGAGATGCTTGCTCTGATCAAGGCACTCAATTTCCTGAACCATCTTTGTTCCCTGGGACCTCTTCAAGTGGTTACAGACAATACCACAGTGATGTACATTAATAAGTAAAGGAGAACCAGGTTGTACCCCCCTTTGCAGACTAGCCATGTTAGATTGGGATGTAGCTTCAGAGTACAATCTCACTCTACAGGCATCCTACATTCTATCAGAGCAAAACGATGTGAAAGACAAGTTGAGCAGGACCAGTGGAGACCCTCACAAATGAAAACTAGATTCATGTGCCTTGCAAGATTTGGTCCATCTGTGGGGCATTCCTCAAGTAGGTATCTTTGCCTCCTCTCTGAACAATCAACTGACAAATTTCTGTTCTAGAACCCCCTGAAAGAAGGCCTGGAAGACCAATGCCTTTTATTTTCTTTGGATGGGAATGTTGATGTATGTCTTTCTACCATCTCCACTAATTTCCAGGGTAATTCTAAAGATTCAACAGTGGTTCTCACTTCTTTTAGAAATGGCCAAGGCCAGTTACCACAAGCTTCTTCTCAGAATGGATCTACTCATAAAAGAACAGGGGTGTCTGCTACACCCCAATATCAATCATCTTCAATTGACTGCCTGGATGATAGCGTCTTAATTCCTTTAAGGTTGCTGTTTTCTGAAAATGTGCAACAGGTACTAATGGAGGCAAGAAAGCTTGCTATAGGAAAAGCATATATTGGCAAATGGGAAAGATTTTCTAATTGGTGCCAACAACATAACCCTACACCCTTTCAGGGTGTGTTGTTCTCTGGTTTTAACAGTATCTGTGTGAGTTACTACCTTTTGGCCTTTCGTATTCCTCTTTCAAGGTTAATTTATGGGCCATTTCAGCATTCTTCTTTCAAGGCAGTTGCATGTAAAAATATTCTTGAAAGGGGTTTTGCATAAGAGGCTTCCAAGTAAACTGGTGGCCACTCCTTGGGATCTTCATTTTTTGTAAGAAAAACTAATGCTTATTCCATATAAACTAGCTAATTTTGCTGACTTGAGGCTGTTAACATGAAAAACATTTTTTGCTTCCTTTGACTTCTGCAAGAAAGTTATCTCAGTTGCAAGCTGTTATGGTGAGTCAACTCTACCTCATTTTCCAAAAGGACAGGGTTTCTTTGAGAAATAATTCTTCTTTCATATCTAAAGTGGCACCCGAGTTTATTTTTAAGCCAAACTATCCATCTCCCCATTTTCTGTCCTGAACCTAAAAATGCGGAAGAAAGGATACTCAGTATTACAGGTACTATCTTGACAGAACTAAATCTTTTAGATCATTGGATCAATTGCTAATTTCTTGTGAAGGTACGAAGGGGCAACCTATATCAAAACAGACAATGTCCAAATGATTGTCTAAGGCTATCACCTTTTGTTATACTCAACATGACATATTATTTTAAGTTTAGAAAAGTCTTTCATCTTGCTGGTGGAAAAGAATTACATTTTGCATGACACTGCCCTTTTAATCAGAGCTCCTTGTGCCTAGTTGTTCACCTGTGACAGCAAGATTTCAATTGCTTCTAAAACCATCTGGAAATACAAAGCTGATATAGGTATATTTTTTGCACTTGTTCCAATTTTTTCAGTGATAGCTAACAATTATGTGCTGCATTTATATATTTTGTTGAATTTATCACTATTTTTCAGCCTGCACTTAGGTTCATAGGTTCATAGGTAGGTACTAGGCTATTGACCCTAGGGCCTATATAAGCCTAGCCAAATGGTACGCTGGCTTTCACCATCCATGAAAATTATTTTCCTGTGCCCCTGTTGAGCAGAGCCACAGAAGTGATCCCTGGTGTGAATTTCCTATCTCCCATCCAATCATCAAGATTTTTCTTGAAGAGTGCTAATGAGGAGCTTTGTTTGATATAGATTGGTAGTTTGTTTCAGAGTATGGGAAGTCTCTGGGACAGGAATCTATCTCTCCTGCATGTTCAACGTTTTAAAGAAACTCCATTTAAAGCTGGAAATTGCTGGTTGAAGGCTTATTTTGTCTGTTATTCTGAAGTGTCTTAGTTCTGCCCTAAGCACTTGGGCTCGAAACCCCATTTTACATTAGGAAGGTTTGTGGTCTAGACACTTGTGGTGGGAGAATATAGCCTACACCATTCTAAGCTTGGACTTGCTGGGGAAGGGTTATTGTGCCTGTTTTTCTAAGTGACTTAGTTCTGGTTTGACCTCTTGGGTTCTAGACTAGTTATTTCACACTGGGAAGGTCTGTTGTCTACATGCTTGTGGGAGTATAATACTGAATTGCTAATTGCCACTTTATATAAAATGCTTTTTGCCATTGTGACTATCATTTTCTGTACTTTGAATTTCTAGTACTTCTACATTTTATAACATAGGCTTGAGTCAGCCTTGCCGAATCTAGATTGTTTGGTATCACTTGAGCACTAAAACTAGCTCTTCACTGAGATTCTAAAAGATCTGAGGCATCTGTTGCTTCCAATTAACTATAAGTACCTGTTTTTGCTCTTATATTGCATATATTACAGTTTTAATTTGTATTTACATTCTACTGTCTGTCTGAACTTTTGTGAAGGAAGAAGTTATGTCTTGCAGTATGGCTGCCTCCAGTATGATAGGTGTGAGTGGTTGTGGAAGCCCATGTCCTGACGATGAGTTCAGCAATTATCAGTCACTGCTTATTTCTAGATTTAGCGAGCGAATGAAGTTTACAACTTGGATGACGTTATAGTTTTACTTAGCCAAGGCAGAGAAGGTATAGGCAATTCTGTGATTACTGTGGAACAGCTGCAGATGGGATCAGACATTTGTGTTGCTTGGCTGTCACTGTATCAGCAAACATAGTTCTATATTAGCTGTTAGGACTGCAGTTGTAATGTGGATAGAGGTATGTGGGTGTACAGGATTTCTAACAAGAAGAGTCTTGTGCACATGTTGCACTAGTAACGTAATAACATGAGATTTGCGACCTTTATCTTACTAGTAGTCTTTATTTTTTATAATGGTGAGATGTACATCAAAATGATGATATGCATCCTTAACTGTTGTAAAAATTGCCTTCATATTGGCACTTTTCATGTACTCCCCAACAGCAAAACACTGATGTTGTTTATATTCAGTATTATTGGGCTTATTTGTACATATACTTAAAGATTTTAATAAAAGTTAAGAAAAAATTGGCTGATGAGATAGGTTGACCATCTTCTTGCTTACTGGATAAACTTAACCTAGAGGTTATATCCAAGGATTTTGGAATTACATACCGACTTTCAGAAAGTAATCTCTATTAAAAATTCCTGCAGTGACAGACTTGAATGATAGCCAAAACTATTTAGGCCATTATATAGAAATTCAGTTCACAAAAATGTATAACCATAAACCATAGGAACATGGTAATTTTTATTGAAATTCTATCAGCTTCATTGCACAAATATGTATAGATTCATAGGCAAGTACTAGACTAGTTGCACATGCAGGATATTTTAAGCCTAGCCAATTTCTCTACTTGAGTTTGAATTTACCAATCCCATTTTATGTAAGATTGGCCTTGCCCATCCCATGGTTGATTATTATATATTACCCTTAGCGAAAACAACTGGGATCATACCACAGATAATTTGAGGGGAACCATGCATGGAATAGAGCACTTAGGTACTGCCTCTGTCCAGTAGTAGTAGTACACAGGACAGACCTAGGGTACTTTTTTTATTACCCATCCATACACTGAAGTTGCACGTTCAGCATTGCTGAATCAACAAAGATCTAAAGCTTATGTGGAAATGGATGGGATTGATGGAATTGCCATGGTGCTAAGCAAGAGAAAGCAGAAATATAACTCAGTGGCAGCCTATTATCCACTTTTACACCCAATTATGTGCTCAAAATTTAACAAGATGCTGCTTAAGGGAGCAGCTTGTTTATTGTTATATTCTGAAGAAACAAAGGGCAATAAGTTTGTTTTGAGAATGGCGAGGAGCTTGGAAAGTTAACCATTTTCAAACGTGCCTAACCTTCCAGCTGCTTCATATATTGCTTGTTGTACTGTCCTGTCTACATTGGTAGATTTTGGAAAAACCTCACGTATTGAGACTATAATAGCTTGCTGTCATTATGATTTGTTACACTTATTCATGCCTATTAAATTATAGTATTTGCTCTGCGCTACATTTTTAATTTGAAGCATTATGGTAACAGTAGCTTAAGTTGCAGCATGAGTTCAAACCTTATATTTGTCAAAATGCTGTACAATACAGTAGCATAACTATTGTAAAAATTACTTTATCATAATAAACGCTTGATCGTCTCTGTTCAATTTAAATATTATTAAGCAAAATTTTGTATGTCGGGTACCATTAAAATTACATGCAGTTTGCTTTCACATACATATCCAGAATTTTTGACATGAAAAGTTGGCAACCTTAGGGGCCACTATAGCACCCCCACTGTGAGGTCTTCCCTGGTGAGATCTGACCACAAATCAGTCTTATTCAAAACAAGTATCACACCTGACAGCCCCCAGCAGCAAATAAAGTAAAAAACGTTTCCAAACTCTTACAGGATGGTATAATTAGCTTCATTGCACCTTCATCCCTCAAATGGAACTGGCAACTATGCCGAGTTCTACACCAATGTTTTATACAAACACCTGGATAACTGCATTGACTCTGTCTTACCTGATAGGACCAAAACACGCTCCTCTAGGAAGAACAAACCTGCCTAGTGGACAACTGCCAGTAACAGACTTTACAATAAGAGGACGTAATTGCTGTCTAAGATTAAAAGAGAGTGAGCCATAAACTGGAAACAGTCCCTCCTCAGCTTAAACATGAAAATAGGACTTATTGTGAAGTCCTCCAAAGCAAAATCTAAATCCAAATTAGCTTTGTCAACTAAGGACAACCATAAAGTGTTCTTTTGTTACATCCATAATCTAAAAGGAAAGACCCACATCTGTGCTGAACTGGTAGTTACTGATACCACATATACTGAGCCTGTGGACATAGCTAACCTGTTAGCTGACAGATTCTGTGAAAACTTCACTCCCCTGTCCCTGCCACACATACCCCATGACATCTCTACCACCTGTCCCCTACCTTATATCTCTACAGAGCAGGTCATAAGCACCCTTTCTAAATTCAAAAACACAGCATCTAGTGGGCCTGATAACATCCCAGGCTGCATCCTACATGGGCTCCAACAAGAATTACCAACACAATCGGTTACTCTTTTCTCTCATAGCCTAAGCACTGGCTTCATCCCAGCTGAATGGAAAATGGCCACCATTACCCCCTTGCACAAAAGTGGTGCTTCCACCAACCCTGGGAACTATAGACCTGTTAGCCTGACTAGCCTTATTTGCTAGGCCATGGACCTTATTAACAAAGATATAGATAATATCCAAACACTTGACCCTACTCAGTTTGTATTTGTCAAAGGGAAATCTTGCCTGTTAAACCTTGTGGACTTCTTTGAGAAAGTCAACAAGGCCCTGGATGAGGGGAAATCTGTGCATACAGCCTACTTAGACTTAGCCAAGGCTTTCAACAGTATCCCCCAGTCAAGCATCATTAACAAACTCACTCAGCTCAGTATCAACCGTTATATTGTTAGATGGGTCTCTTACTGGTTCAATGATAGATTCCATATAGTCAAAATAGGGGAATCCACCTTCATCAGCAGACCTGTAACCAGTGGTGTTCCACAGGATCAGTCCTGAGACCTTTACTGTTTGGAGTCTATTTCTCCGAAGTACAAGCAAAAACTAAAGGTCTGTGGCTGACAAAGTTTGCAAATGATTGCACACTGGGAGCAGTCATAGAATCTCCAAATTATGTCAACATCTCACAAGAGGGTCTTACACAAACAAATGATCATTGCCAAAGTCATGGCCTTGAACTCAGTGCAAACAAATGTATTATCATCCCTTTCGGTAAGATCGATGTTCCTGCTAAATGCCACATCAGTAGCAACACCATAAATATGCACTCTGTGGTGAGACACTTGGGCACACAGGTTGAGAGCAACCTTACCTGTGATCACCATGTCTCCACAGTGGTAAGAAGGGCATTCTATATTGCTCATCTCATAAGTA
The DNA here is from genome assembly GCF_019279795.1 of Protopterus annectens. NCBI lineage: Eukaryota > Metazoa > Chordata > Ceratodontiformes > Protopteridae > Protopterus > Protopterus annectens. The sequence continues at coordinate 1,185,070,612 of NC_056727.1, forward strand.
AGGGCATTGCGCCCAGACTAAAAAGAAGTTATATCCTCCCTGTACTCTTCCCTCATCAGGCCAATAATTAAGTATGATGCCTCTTTTGGTATGTGCCTTTCCAACACCCTGCAGCAATTGGAGAGACCACAAAGGTTCCTCACAAGGAAAGTTCAAGGTCTTCAGCATCGGCCCCATGTGGATCATCTGAATTCACTTTCACTTTATTCTATTTTATACAGACTACTCAGAGGTGATCTCAGCCTTGCATATAAGGCAATGCCTGACCCTGCTTTTTTGGAAATGCTGCACATCCACAAGACAAATGTTAAACAGGTTACTCGCTCTAAAGACCTTAACCTAGTATGTGACATTAATAGAACCTGCTGGAGGAACAGATTTGTCTCCCAGAAGTTACCACACCTTTGAAACAGTCACCCACTTCATGTCAAACAGAGCACCTCATTGGCCCTCTTCAAATGCAGTCTGGACGATTGAATGGGTAACCATAAATATACTCTGGAGGTTCCACCTGTGTCCTTCTTGGGTTGTTTTTTTTGAAATGGTTGGATTCTAAAAGTATTGTAGAAGCTGCTACTCGGTCCTTTGTACATACTTTTACAAAGCATTTTAAGCTGTATTTCTTCTCTAGGTCTAGATCATGATGGACCATTCTCCAGGGGCTCCTGTACCCTTCTCCTTCCACCTCCCAAATGTAGTTAGATACGATAATCCAGGTTTATATTAAAACACCGAACTTTCAAAATTTCAAGTGTTCTAATATCAACCTGTTTTCAGTGAATGCTGAAAATATCGAAGAAACAGAAAACCAAATTTTTTCCTAGGGAAAGAATTTGCTTGTCTGTTTCTGTTGCTTCGGTATTTTCAGCGCTGTGCTGGAATGTTACAGGTCAGGTTCAGGTATGTGTGCTATTGTGTGGACGTGAGGGTTAGGGCAGGGTAGGTGAGCAAGGGTTAGGGCGTGGGTCAGGTAAGTGTGCGATTGTGTGGACATGAGGGTTAGGGCGGGGTAGGTGAGTTTGGGTTAGGGAGCGGGTGAGGTGACTGTGCGATAGTGACGGACCTTAGGGTTAGGGTTTGGGTTAAGGTAAGTGGATAGTTAGTAGTGTATGTATAGTTGACTGTAGGGTTAGGTGTAAGAGTTTAGGTGTATGTGTGTGGATTGCTGCTTGTTTGGTGTGCTTGTGTTGTGTGTATGTGTTTTGGAACAGCAACTTTTTTCCCTAGGAAAAAATCTGCTGTTCTGTATGCTCACTGTTTTAAATTTTCGATTAATAGGGTTCGATATTAGAACACTCGAAATTTTGAAAGTTCGGTGTTCTAATATAGACCTGATAATCCACCCATATAGCTAAGGCTACTGAAGCACTGATCTATATGAAGAACATAGTACAGTCATGTGAGCTGTACTTAACATAACAGTAGATGTTCAAATAATCACTGCTGTAGTAGCCACTCCCTCCCTCCATCTCCTTTGTTTTTGGTGTGCTTTTATACCAGGTTATGGGAATTTACTTTTTTGTCATTAATAGCAATGTCCTTTAAGATCTCAGCCTCCCTCTCTGTGTTGTCAGAAAATTCTGAAGACCCAGACTTGATTTTAATAAGCTTAGCTGCAGCTGCTTAACACTTTGGGGGCATGGAAGGTGTCCTGAAACTTTAGAAGCTGGCTGACTGTTATATCCTTTGCAGGATGTAATCCATTTGGCTAAGGCTACTACAGCAGTGAGCATCTGAACATCTATTCTTATGGTAAGTTTACTTACTCAAGTGTACTGTCTGTGAACACTGTGATGATAAAGAGTGGTAGAAAGACAAATTCCTGATGTCAAGTCTCAAGGAAAATTTGTAGTACTGTAAGAACTACCACAGTAGAAATATTAGATGCCTGGTGCCTATAGTCCTCATAAATCCACCAGATATGGCAAATCATTGAAGAAACTAGACAGAAATATGGATTCTGATTTTTAATTTCTCACAGTGTTTTGGGTTTCTAATACCATGACAGGAAGTGACCCCATTCTCAGGTCAGGGTGCAATTAAGGCTGATGAACTTAGTTTTGCTTCAGTGTTTGATGTTTGCCTAGACTGGTCTTTTCAACACGTGAAATCTACCCAGACGTACTTCCTTCTGTCATGCATACAAAGTTACCTGTATTGTTAGCATACTTAAATATGCAAGAATATTCTTTTTCATTAGCCTGTTGTTTCTACTACTATCGGGAACTATTCTGTGCGTCTAAAAATTCTCCCCTTTTTGTTGTTCTCCAGCCATATTCAACACTGGCATTGTGTAGTCCTTCCATCACAGCTTGAATACAGTGCCCCCATTAAAGGTACAACCTACACACATGCATACATACATATATACATACATGCATAAATAAATACATGAGTACACAAATGCATGCTTACACCTTGACTGCTCACTACAATATGGCACTCTTGCTTGCATGTGCTCATATGCACGTGCTTGCTGACTGGAAAGTTTCTTAAAGGTATATTACACACTTTGATCTACATTTACCGTCCACATTCTCTGTAGATTTTGTAAATCATTGTGCATGTGGTCTACTGTCTTCATCTGCTATTAACCTTTCATCTTGTAGTTTGCATTCATTTGTACTCAGCCATTCATGTGTCAAATCTTGATCCACATATGTTTTTCCAGCAGTTCTGTATACATGCCACTATAACTGTGGGCTTTCCAGTTTTCTTTCCTTTATTCTCACCATGATAGTTGTATTCTTTCTTTTGTTTTTGGTGATTTCTGTTGCTACTTTTTTTTAATTCACTTCTGATTTGATTTCCGTATCCACTAGTTTTTGAAATGTGACTGCTAGTTTGAGCAGAAACATCATGATAGACTTGTTTAGAACTTATATATATACACACACGTAAACACATACACACATACATACCATCTCTTAAGTTCTTTTACATCTTTTACATGGACTGTGTCAGTGTTAAAATATTTCTAATAAATGAAATTACATTTAGTAAAATAACTTGCAAATATCTAAAAAAACATTTTAATGTAAATAACCAATGGAATGACATATTTTATTTAGTATTGGGTTAGTCTTAAAGTGATCAAAAAATATAATAAATGCACCTAGTAAAAATATTTTATAGCTTTACAAAATGGGAATGTTAGACATGGGGTATGTATTTTTTTTTACTAATGAGCATGCCTACTTTGCACCCCTACTTCCAAATGATTAATCTGGACTACATACATCAATGAGGCTACACTGCATTTCTTTATCTTTGTGATATTATTAAGCTTTCTAGCAAGACACATTCGACAAAGGAAGCTCTTACTTAGCATATACAGGCCACAAGACACTGCATAAAGAGCAGATCTTGACTAGATTTCAAGTCAAGGCCCTTCTTAGGGTCTTCATCCCTCTGACCTTGCTTTCTCCTTAGTCAGGCAGTAATTGGCTGAGACATAAAAAAAGCCAGGTAGTTTCCTGTGGAGGGGGAAGCCTGAATAATAGGTTTTAATAGCCTGTTTTTTGACAGTGAGAGAGAGTATATGTGAGTTTTACATAATTGCTGGTGAGCAATGGTAAGACAAAACAAGATCTGTGCTAGACAAGGTAGATCAGGCCAAAGCTGGGACTTACCCCAGCATTTACTTTTAATGTTATATATTTATTTATATATCTATTTATTTATTAGTTACTTATTTATTCGTTGTTGAGCAGGTTAGCCCCACTAGGCTATAGTTGCCTCTATTCAGGCAAGAAAGAAGTGGTATTTATACTACAAAGGTAAATTTGGCCAGGGTGTCAGGGAACTTCCCATACTTGTTTTGATAGGTGTTGAAAGATCTTTTATATCCAGCTGAGCTACCACCAACTCAGGCAGAGGGGACCTCTGTTTAACATTTCATCCAATTTACCAAAGTAGACAGAGATATCCTCTGAATCTCATGTGTGTTTGGTTGCTTTATCTGTGGTTTACAACCCGTTTTACTTTTTATCATCATCATCCACATCCTTCTTCTCATTTTTTACATGGCTTCTCGGTGTCATATCAACTCTTGCCATCTCTCTTTATTCAATGCCACTATCGTACCTTCTTCAAAAGTCATGCCTGATTGTCACAGGCCTTCTCTCAAACAGTTTAACCACCTGTTTGCTGGATGCCCTCATTTCTTCTTGCCTTCTTTCTGTCTATCCCAAATCTTCATCAGATTGTCTTCTGCTTTTCTACATGTATAGCTCAATCACCATAATCTGTTCTCTTTGACTTTTCTACAATATTAGAGCTATTTTGGCTTCTGCTCTTATGTCCTCATTTGTTTTTCTGTCTCATAGTGTGCATCTTACTAACCATCTCAGGCATTTAATTTCCATCACCACAAGCTTCCTCAACTGTTCTGCCTTTACTGCCTATGTTTCTGTACCATGCACTTGTGCTGGCTGCAAGACTGTATTCTATACCTTACTTTTCAGCTTCTTTAGATTCTTTTGTCATAAACTACACCTGACATTCTGTGCCATCTGACTGCAGCCCATTTGATTCTAGCTTTGATCTTGTCATTCAGACTTCTCTTCTCCTCAACTACCCCTCCCATATACTTGAAACTGTTAACCTGCTCCACTATTTTCCCTTCTATTTCACATCTCAGCTTCTTTTGATTTCCCCTATTTGTCACAATTACAACTGTCTTATCTGTATTCAGTTTCATCCCATGTGCCTTCAGTTTTGCATTCTGTTCCACTATCTTTTGCTGAAGTTCTTACTCAGGGTCTGCTTATAATGCCACACTGGCATTGTTTACACTCTAGTTCCTACATATCTAGTGTGGATCACGCTGACTTCCACCTTGGTTAAGGATTCCGTACATTAATATTGTGGCTGCCTTACATGAGTAAAGCATAGTGCAATAAGATAATCACTGAATCCAGTAATAAGGATATTGTAGGAGAACGAAAACAAAAAACCAACACTGTAGATAACATTCAGGCAGTGCCATGGAACCTTTCAGAATAAACTTGGCTGCCTTTGTTTTTATCTACACCTGTATTTTGGCTGGTTATTTTTATCAGTTCTTGCACTGTGTTGGTTGGCTCTCATTTGTTGTTTTTCTCTATAATGCCACATTGTCTGGATGCAACAACTTTGTCAATCTGTCCGCTCTGACCTGTTTGCTAATATTGACCATCACCAGTATGAACAGCGGTGGGCTCAGAGCTGAGCATACTCACTTCCACTGGAAACTGTTGTGCTTGAGTCATAGGGTCCTGGTACATAGCTTGCACTAATTCTACCAATGTTTCTGCAACACTGCCTGCCCAAATCAGCTTTCTTGGGACCTGGTCATATGCTTTCTCCAAGTCTAGGAATGCTCTGTTGGACTCTTTTCTTCCTTTCTAGTTTCTTGTCAAGTATCTATCTGTCCGTAAACAATGGTACAGTTGTGCTGCATCTTGACCTAAATCTGAGCTGCTCATTTCCCATCTTACTTTCTACTACTCTGCATATTCATTTATCAATCACCATCTCCATAACTTTCATGCAATGTGACAGGAGTTTCATACCTCTGTATTTCCTACAGTTGTGGATATTCCCTTTGTTCTGGAACACTGGCACTACTATGCTTATTCTCCAGGTATGTGGGATACACATTTCTCTCCATACTGATGTGAGTACCCTCAAGATCCATTTTACCCCTATCTCCCCCAACATCCTTATCATATCTACTGTGACACCATCTGAGCCTGTTGCTTTCTTCGACTTAATTTTCAATAGTAATGTTTTTACGTCTTCTAGGGTTGGTTCATCCTCTTCTCTCGTCATAGGCTAACCTGATAATATTTTCTGATATTTTTTTATAGGTTTTATGTATTTTGCTTTTATTTATTTATTTATGTATTTATGTATTTATTTATTTATGTTTTGTTGACTTGGTTAGTCCCACTATGCTTATGACCTATGTTAAGACTAGATCAAGATGCCATTTCTACTGACTTTGGAAAGTTGACCAGAACACCAGGAGAATCTTACCACTCTTTGCAGGGTAGGGGAATCGACTGCTGTAACACCAAGATGGTGAAGTCAAAGGTTGCTAATGCAAGAACTTAACACTAGGGCGTTATAACTTATTTTCAAAATTCTGACGCCACTGAAATACTTGAACCTTATGACAATACTGACAACCTTATGACAATACTGAGGAAATTATTAAAACACCTAATCAAAAAGGAGGTTTGAATAATACAACCCCATCTTGAATGTTTAATGTATTTGAGAAAAAGAATGGTGATGACTTTAAGATTGGTGTCGTGGAATGGAAACTTCAAGTGGAACAAAGAAATCAGGATACAAATGCTGAAACACATTCTATCATAATGCCTACAGTTCAAATTTCCTGCAAAGAAGCCAAGGTCTTAAGAGTAGAGCAATGAAGCTACGGTTGTGCTTAGAGGAGCAGGAAGATGATGATCCAACATTGGATCCTGAAACTTATAACAATGCAGCTAAAGTTTCAGAAGTTAGACAAAAGGAATGACATGAGCAGCCTGTGATTAAAAAAAATTGCTGATACTTTTGGGAGTATAGCAGGACACAAAATTAACAGAGTATGTAATCTAAGAATAATTGTAAAACATCTAGCTCTATTATTCATTTAGACACTAAGACTTTTGTTGATGCTATATTTGAAAATTTTGAATTAGTATGCAACATTTATAGAGCTTTTTCTTTGTTCAAGAATTGAATATCCACTCAGGAAAAATGCTGGGTTAACTGGCATAAGTTTACAGAAAAGATAGAAATTTATAGCTCTCTATTGAAATGTCAGTACTTGGATTGCAGGGTCTTAAAAGACAAAAAACACAGGAGAACAGTGAATAACAAACATTGTTCTTCTCCTTTAAACTTCTTTTATGCTGTGTGGGACCCCCATAGACTTATATATATATCAACTTTGAGAGTGCCCTACATTGGAGAACAGGCAATATTCCAAGAAATGGTAATCCTCAACTTAGTATATGGAAATCTGTACTTCCATTTTTCGCAAGCTTCATATTTTGCTATTTAGTCATCTGAATCCCAACATTTCAAATGGTTACCAGTTTTCATACAATTTAGAACTGATAATATTAAAACGAGACACTTTAAAAGAAATGTGAAGGTTAATTGTTGTATATATTAAATTAAAAGGAATTTTGATAAAAGAATTATCTGGACTGGGGATGGGAATATTAGGTTCCTATGAATATAATAATAAGCTTGTGTTTTCAAAATTTAGTAAAACTGAAGACCTATCAGTTAATGTGGGACAAACAAAATAGTGTTTTTCTCTTTGGGATTTTAGAAATTTGATAAATTATTGTTATGTAAGGATGCTCACAAGGTCCAGAAAAATGGTGTGCATGAAAAGATTGGACTACATTATGGAGAAAATGTAACAAGGAATGCCTCATAGTTTGACTGCAATAATTTAGAATTGAATGTGGAAGGAAATGTTATACATATGACTGAAGTAGATAGCAACCAAGAAAAAGTAGAAATTGTGGTGAGCAATCAGACTGTAAATAGAAAGAGTAAATGAATCAGCATGAGATATGTATGAGACTGTGATATAATTTGATGCCGCCACTGGGGACATTTCTGTTGAGATACAAAATAGATTTGAATGACTAACTGCAGAGGAAGAAGAAAATGGTGGGAAATGCATAACTAAAGAAATGGGGAAAGGAAACAATAGAGAAAAGTAAGAAAAGGGAAAAGGAAGACAATAGATAAGTACAGAAAAGGTAGCAACAAAGGAAAAAGGTAATATTTGTTTTTTTTTTCTTTCACTGTAAATATCATGAATAATTTGCTTAGGAGATCAGTGTATAAAACCCTAAAGATCCCTCCAGTTGCTTGTCTAGGGTAATAATGGTAACCCCGTATGGATCTAATACTGCCCTTACATACTTACATTAATAATTCCAAACCTCTAATAGACATCAGCTATTGAAATATTACCTTTTGAAGATTGCATGATGAGTAGCACAACAAGTACATTGAAGCTTGACCACGGCCTCATGCAGGTAAAGGCTTATTAAATTAGTTCACAAACTATTTATTTATATTGTCGTGATTGGCATTTATCTCTAAATTTCTCAACAACAAAGTGACATAAATATAGCTGCTTAACCTCAGATGAAAGCACACAAGATGAACAACACAGTGCTGGCAGTATGTTTGTATGTAGCTTGAATGGCTGCTCAGATAGTATAAGCTGGTTACAAAACATTACAAATATTAATATATAATGCATTAATTGTGACTTTTAAAATCCAGTTTAAGACAGGGCAGAGCCTAGATAGCCAACTGAGAGCAGTGAAGTTTGAGAGCTCCATAAACTAGTATAATAATATAGGAAAATGTTATTACTTTCAAGTTTAAAATGTCAGAAATCTATATATAAACTACTAAGCTACATAAATATCAATTTTGGTGAAGGTATACAAAAGTTTTCCTGTCAAGTAACTTGGAGATATATTGAGTCACTGAATATGAACAACTCAAGAAATTCATCCAGATGCTGCTTTGAAAAAAGAACTGCAATTGATGACATCTACCTTACAGGAACTATCTTTGAAGATGGATGGCTTTAAAAATGAATTAGAAAACCTCAAATTAAATTCTCAAATACAGACTGATACTCTTAAGGAACTATTACAGCAACACCATACAAAAATAACAAATATAAAGATTTCTCTAAATGACATTGAAGGGAGACTCAAAGAAGAAGAGTTCCAAAAAGAATTTCTGCTTAAACAGAATAAATGGCTACTTAACAAAATAGATGACTTAGAAAACAGGGAAAGGAGAAACAAAATACAGATCTTTGGTCTGCCTGAAAACACTGAAGGAGAAGATATTATTTCATTCTTAACAACCTGGATTCCTGAATTTTTAGACTTGAAAGAGGGACTTTCATTTGGAATTGAAAGGGTGCATAGACCACTGAGGAAACTTGCTTCTAACTCAACAAATACTCCACTTAGATCCATAGTTACAAAATGTCTTTCATTTCTGGACAAGGAACTAATATTAAAATCTGCTTGGAGAAAATCACTCTTAAAATACAATAAAGGCCTAATAAGATTTGACAATGATCATTCTTCCAGAATACTAGAACAAAGGAAAAAAGTTTGACCAATAATAAAACTGTTGAAACAAAACAACATTAAAGCACAGCTGGCCTTTCTAGCCAAGATAAAATACTTTTTTCCAATGAGATGAGAACCTTTAATGACTTAGAAGAAGCTACTATATTTATCAAAAATAACAACATAGTGTCTATCCCAGAAGAAATGGAATGGATGGTCACACTCTTAAAAGAATAAAAGAAACAAATCCTTGGACTGATGCCAGAAAGAAGAAACAAAAAAATGATTACAAGATAGCTGTCCGAAAAAATAACTCTTATAACTACATCTCTCAAAGTATCAACTGATATGGTACATCACTTGTCATCTGTTTTTATTTTTTTTTTTTTAAAAAAGGAGGGTTCCTTAAACAACTGAGAAACAGTAATGATTTATTCAGAATGTTCAAAGAGTCCAATAATTCTTCACAAACAAAGGTAGGTCAAGATGGATTACTATTTACATTATATATAAGCCAAACAAAGCAACATATAATACAAACAGAAGTTTCTATTCCCCTACTTGAACTCAATGGATACTTATCTTGTTCATTTTTCATTGAATTTACTTATAATAATTTAAGTAATCCATTAAATAATTCAACAAGGTACCATTCATCAGAGTTCAGACTCAAATTTAACAAATTAACATCATATATATAATAGCAGTAACAGTAGAGTGTTTTGAAAAAAAAATGCTGTCATGTGGACTAATGACTTCTTCAGTTAAAATATGATTTAGAAATGTCACGTATATCCTGGTTAAATAATAGTAGCAAGGTCTTAGTACAAATGTCATTATAATTCTGTCTAAACATAGTTAATATCAGTTATGGCAGGTATCATAGCTTCGAGTGCTGTTTTATCAATCCTGATACGGTGTGCGTGGATGCAGCCGTGTCTGGCAGCTAGTACAAATGTCATTATTATTCTGTATAAACATAGTTAATATCAATTATGGCAGATATCATAGCATTGAGAGCTGTTTGATTAAGTCTGACATGGTGTATGTGGATGCAGCTGTGTCTGGTAGCTGTTGTATGTTGCCGTTTTCATATCTGGAAAGCTGTGGGTTGGGACTTTTGATGCTTGTGTATTAGAAAGAGACATTTAGTGTTTTAGCCAGGATTCAGGGGAAGGAGGTGGATAAAACGGTGATTTGGGATATTTTTGCAGAGAATAGTTTTATACATCTGCTGAGTGTGAGTTGGGAAGGCTGGAAGAATGTGTTATCTCTTGTTGTGGCGGCTTGTTGGAGGTTTTTTTAATTGTTTGCTCTCTGTTCTTTTCCTGGCTGCTGCCGTGATGAAAGGCAAGGAATTTAGGCTTGAAGTTGCAGTGAAGTGAAGCTTTGCTTCAGGTGCATTGCGAGCCTCTGGTATGCAGTACACAGACACACTAACAGAAACAGATGCTTCCAGGTTACTATGGTAATGGAGACAGACTGATGATAATGCTTAATGACTCTGAGGAGCCTCCAAAATGATTCTCAGCAATGACATTTCTGGTTTTAAAAAAAAAAAAATATATATATATATATATATATATAATAAAGGGGCTGTTTTAAACCACATGTACACATATTAATGGCCTCCCAACATTTTGTTTAGCTCATTAAGTTGATTCTTGATAAAAATAAAAATAATAAGTGCAATTTTATATTTAAAATGTATTTTGGCCCAAACACATTAAGGACTTACATAAGAGTGGAAGTCTGAGTTACTGTGAAAGACTAATAGCACTTGGTCTTGTGCAGTACCCTTTGCAGTGGTCTGGGAGGTGAGCTTGCTTGGACGTGTTGAGCATATGGGGATAGCTGATTCTAGAGGTTTTAGGGTTGCCAGGAAGTACTAGAGAATCATCAGATTTCCTTCATTGAAATATCTGTGGGAATTGAAGATGTGTTGAGTGGTCCACTGGCAGAGTGGTTACTGCATGGAACAGGCTGGTAAAATGGAACAGGACAAATATTGGCTTGGATATTTTAAGAACAACCTGGAAACACACCACATGAACTAACGAATGGTATTCTGGCAAAACTGGATGGGCATTGTTGCCCATGCTTGAATTACTGATACGTGTGTATGTAAGGATGGAAATATAACAAATAAGGAACTAGAAGTGTCTCATAATTTAAAGTCTATGGACTGTATAAACATGCTTGGAAGGAGCTAATGATTAGAATATGCATTACAGCTTGTGGTCTCTCAAATAACTAAGTAACAGACAAAAAAAAACACATACACAATAGTTATGTAATGTATAATTTTAGTAAATCTAGACATAAAGCATATAATCATCATATAATATGAAGCAGTCTGCTGAATTTAGATATTAAAGACAGGATTTAATAACATGGGCTTATGTATAATAACACCATTGTCTTAACTTGTCATAAATGACATACACTACATTGAACATCAAGGGGAAGCATGATGATTTTCTTATATACGTAAATATGCATAACAAGTCAAGTAATTGCTTTAACTTGAATTGTAGTTTTTGTAACCCATCTTAACCATACATAATACTTAAGTGGTTACCAAGGTAACTAATGTTTATACATAACATCAAACTGACAAAGATGTTCAAGAGAAACAATAGAAGCCTGAACTTGAAATGTCACAGAATGCAACAATCATATTCTGAACAAATAGTATTAAACTGACAATAGACGGTTTAATAACATGGGCTTGTTTATAATAACACCACTGTTTTAACTTGTCATTAATGGCATACACTATATTGAACATCAAGAGGAAGCATGATGATTTTCTCATAAAAGTAAATGTGCATAACAAGTGATATAATTGCTTTAACTTGAATTGTTGTTTTGTAACCCATCTTAACCATACATAATACTTAAGCTGTTACCAAGGTAACTAATGTTTTATACATGACATCAAACTGACAAAGTTGTTCAAGGGAAACAATAGAAGCCTGAACTAAGAATGTCACAGAATGTAACAATCACATTTTGAACAAAGAGTATTAAATTGGCAATAATCACTCAATTTAACCTTTGCTGATTATACAAAATACAATATTGCCATTTAAATCTAAAAACTTTCAGTATATGCCATAAAATGGCACTTTATAAATATGGAAAGATAACTTGTAATCATTAATCACAATAAGTGAATTTGTTGCCTTTAACCTATAATTTCACTCATTTTATAATAAGAAATGACAGATATGAAAATCCTTATGTGTAGGAAATGGGGGAAGAGGGATGCACTGATAATTAAAATGCACTAACTTTCATCAATGTTCACATAAAACAATCTTGATGCTTTAAGTAAATTATCAACAAAGAATGTGATTACTTAAATGCTGGCAAACAATGAAATATAACTTCTGATATATCCAGTAAAATACATTGTATTATAAACATTAGGTTTAAATATTATTACCGTCTATTTATATTAAGTAATATGTTTTGAAAGACTTCATCAATAAGGGTGAATATGTTAAATAACTGTGTTCTATAATCTTTTACTGAGGTTTTATACATGATACATCCTACTTTACTATGATTGAATTGCTTGTCATCTATCTTTCATGTAAATATTAATTGCTTATACAATAGGTAAACATTTATATTGTATTAAAATTCTGTCTAATCTACAATAGTACTATATCTGTTTAAAATAATATAAATATTGCATATTCCTATTACAAATATTATCCATATGATAATTCAATTTATGGAGCTCAGATGTTCTGGATTGTCAAGGTATGAGTTTTAATCTGATGGACTTAGGTTTATCGATCAGATGAGGAATTAATTTCATTCCATGGCTAGTGTGGATCTTAGTTTTGTTAACATTTATTAATTTAAATGTGTTATTTCACAAAACATTTTTAATATGCCTGACCAAAACATTACTTTTTTGGCAAATACTCAAAGTATAAAACTGATAGTTTCCTTTAAAAGCTCAAACATATACTTTATAGTTATCAGAGGAAAATGTTTAATATTCACAATAAAACAAAAAAATACATAGTCTAAAATAACCTAAGATGGACTTAACTTTATTTTCTTTAAATACCAAAGGCTTAAACATTCAAGGAAGAGATCAACTCTACTGAAATAGTTAAAACTGAACAAAGCACAAATTGTCTTTCTTCAAGAAACTCATTTCAAAACAAATAACAATTGCAAATGGAATCTTAAGGAATATATGCTATTAGCACAATCCACTTATAAGGCAAAGACAAAAGGGGTAACAATTTTATGGAAAACAAATGTGATTAGCCCAAAAATCATTTATAAGTATGAAGATAAAGAAGGCATTATGGCATTAGTAATAGTTAAATATAATAACAGAATATGGACCCTAGTCAATCTATACTGGTTCCCAGGCATTGGAACAGGAACTGTTAAAAACACTTGGATTTCATTTCCAATAATTATAAAGGCAACTTAATATTAGGAGATGATTTTAACTGTATATTTGATATTTTCTGAAACTGCAAATAAAAGACTGCTACGTACATCTGCTGCATCAAAAGCTTTAAACAAGTTCATCTTGTAGATGCTTTCAAATTTAAAGAAGATAAATCTTTGTTGTTTTCCCATTAAGATCACAGAGTTGGTACTCAGACTAGAATAGGTAAAATATTTGCTGCCATGACTTACACTCTAAAATCATTAATTTCTCAATCAATCCCTGCCCCTTTTCAGACCACAATTCATTGATACTAAAACTTCAAAATGGGTACAAACCATTAATCTTTAACTCCAAATTTCCAGCATATATAACTAAAATTAAAGAGTTCAAATCCTGGTTATTATCTGAATTACAGTTCTTCTTAGATATTACTTACACCACAGAGATATATAAAATAATGATATGGGACTCATTAAAAGCTTACATATATGGTAAAACCCTAACTTGGTATAAAAAAATAGAGAATGGGATTCTGAATTATTAGATCTACAATCCAAATTTTTATCAGTAAAAGCTGAAAAAATGCAAATCATTTGGAGATGAAAAAGAAAGTAGAGTATCAAACAATAAATACAGTGACATTCTAACACATAAAATTAGTTTAGCTTTAGAAAAACTAAAAATTAATACCTTGGCCACTTTTCCCAAATATCTACATAATTTATCCACAAGAATCAAAATACAATCAAAAGCTAATAACATTAAAAGTATCTTCCTTGAAAAGAAAGGGGAAAATGTCTTGGATATAGGTGACATTCTTGATGCCTATAGAAATCACTATATGGAACATTTCCAAAATGAAAATATACATATCGATCAAATAAATCTAGATGAAAAATGTTCTAATATAAAAAAATACCAGAAAAATTAAAACTAGATCTGCAAGCACCCATATCCTACATATTAATTACAGATACAATAAAAGAGGGTAAAATTAATAAAGTTCCAGGTATAGACGGCATAATTATGAAAATATATAAACTTTTTTTTCTTTAAAGATACTATCCCTCCTCCATAAAACTCTATTAGAAATTCAGTCACAAGCTTTAATACCATCCTCTTGGAGACATTCCTTAATCACACCAAACCTAAAGGAAAACAAATCCCCAAACCTCTGTACCTCATATAGACCTATATCATTATTAAACAATGACTATAAGATATTTATGACAATATTAACTAACAGACTGAAAATACCACTATCCAAAACAATAAATAATGATCAAACTGGATTTATATATCATAGACACACATATGACAATATTAAAAGGATAATTTCTCTTATAGCTTATGTTAATAAAGAAAATAAAGAAACACTCCCAATTGGCTTAGATATAGAGAAAGCCTTGGATTCCATAAATTGGTGCTATTTATTCAAAATCCTAATGCTATTTGAATTTCCTGCATCCTTTGTTCATCTCCTAAAGAATATATATACAAATAATTGAGTGTATGTCAAGTTAGGTCCATTTACCTCTGAATCTATACATATAACAAAAGACACTAAACAAGGATGTCCCGTGTCACTGATTCTATTTGCTCTGGCTATTGAAATATTGGCAGATTCAATTTGTAGCAATATAAAATCAAAGGAATAGATGTTTATTAACAATACAATTCTAAAGTAATGCTATTCCCTGATGAAATATTACTAACATTATCTAATACAAAAGAGACATTAGCAGAATTAGATATATTAATTGACAAATTTCACATGACTTCAGGACTCCATTTCAATAAATCAAAATCAAAATTTTTATTTTTAAATAAAAAAAAGAACTGCAGACTAAGGGGGGGTCACATTATAGGGAAACATGAATCTACCTTAAAATATCTAAAAATCGAGTTATGCAAGGATAATAATTAATTAGTTTCAAAAAACTTCAATAATGTCATCAATACAATTAAAATCTCTGTGGAAAAATGGAACACAATAATATTAACATTTGAAGATAGACTACAGTTAATAAAAATGGTTTTACTGCCCAAGATCCTGTATATAGCCTTGGCAATACAACTGTTACCAGAAAGGAATATACTTAAAGAAATAAATCCATGCCTAATAAAATTTGTATGGTTTCCTAAAAGAAACAGAATAGCTTTAATACATCATATCAGACCATGGAAACAGGGAGGATTAAACTTTCCTGATATAGAAACATATATAAAAGCATCAATATCTAAAACAATTTCAGATTGGATTAGTCCAAAGTACTCTGCAAATTGGAAAGAATTACTAACTATAACATCAATAAATGAATTTGATTTACAAAAAATAATTTCAAATAACAGATTAAAAACAATTTGCCATGACACATATTATGTATTATTATGCAATATAACATAACTAAACCCACTAAAACTCATATGATTAATTATTACATTTACTCATTTAGGAAAATAATTAATGCAAATATAGATTTAAAAATCTGGTTTGATCTTTTATCACCATTTATAGTCACAAAGAACTTTCCACATAAAATATATAGAGAAATTGTTAATTCCTGGGAACATAAATAATTTGTTTGTTGTCTCCAATGTATCAAAGAACTAAAGGATTTAGATATGCAAGAAATAAAAACAACAAACAAAATTCCACAACAGAGCTGGCTAACTTTACAGAGTATTCTGTCATATTTGAAAGATTTAAGTAGAGTAATTAACAATTCTTCATTTAAAAAAATAACTAAATTTATGAAATACATATATGAAATCATATATAATGACTTTGACATGGGAATTTCAAAATTTTACAAAATATCGATAAACTATAAAACAACACCCAAGACCTCATAATTGAAATATATAACAAAATGACACTCAATACAGTTAACTGAAGATATAAAAACAAATATCTTATTATCGATAAAATATACATCCCTTACATAATACTGGAATGTTTTTAATTGGAAATGCTTGCATAGAGCATTCTTAACCCCAGACAGACTCAATAAAATTAGTTCTTTCATAAAAGGAATATGTTGGAGATGTGAGCAAGTACACAATGGAGATTGGAAGCACATTTTGTTTGTGTTAAAATTAAGCCATTTCAGAATGGTATTAATAACATTCTACAAGCGTTATTTAATGAATCAGTTCATTTAACTAAAGCTCTTGTATTATTAAATGTGAACAAAGGTCCTCATTTGAAATGGTCAAACATGTATCTAGTATGGACTATAGTTGCAATTTCAAGGAGGTGTATAACAAAAAGAAGGAATACAAACACAATACCAACTTTGGAAGACTTCTACAGCCTACTCAAGATCACAGCATTATTGGAAATTAAAATAAAAAAAATATGAATTTATCCAAAGCCATTTATCAACAACCCTCGGGGAAAAGTCTTATCATTAATTGACACTATACAGTAATTCATCAGACACTCTGATAATGGATTATACATACTTATAAAGTAACTGTATACATTAAGATCTGTTATAGTGTCAGGCTAATGTAAACAGTGTACATAGTTATTTAAGATGTTATGCATAAATACTATGGAATTCATTCAAATGTATTTGAAAAAAAAAAAAATTTGAGAAAAAAAAATCCGGTTTAAGACCTAAAGTGCAATGAACATGACTAAAGTAGGACTGGCATACACTAAACAGTTTAAAATTTGAGCTTCCTTTATAGCAGTTATAACTCCAGAGATATAGACATGAGTCTGAAATATGAAGATAAATATTTAGATAAAGGCGGATTTTGTCAAAAGGCTCAAGATACATGAATAAGAAGTGAAAGTACAAATTTCCAGACCTCAAATAGAGGGAATGAGCTAATTTTAATAAACTAGTGCAAGAGGAAATTAGCTCATTTTAATAAACTGATGCAAGCAGTTAAACAGTATTTATGTTTTTT
This sequence comes from Protopterus annectens, assembly GCF_019279795.1. Lineage (NCBI taxonomy): Eukaryota > Metazoa > Chordata > Ceratodontiformes > Protopteridae > Protopterus > Protopterus annectens. Next base: position 1,185,088,093 of record NC_056727.1, read on the forward strand.
TGACTACAAGCTTCACAAAAAGAAAGCAAGTAAAACAATTTTAAATATTATCATCTGTTCAAGCTGTGTGGACATTAAGAACAAATAAATACTAGGGAATAGTCATGTCAGTAAGAAAAAATAAATAGATGTAATGGTATTAAGTCCTAGTAGGGCCAATTGGTGGATATTACAGTTTGGCAAAAAGATATATAAACATGATTACACTTTATGTGCAAGCATTGCTTTCAGAAAGAAAGATAAAATGAAAATATACCATATTCAGAATACATTGAAATGAATGGTTAGATAAAACAAGATGTGAAAAAGTCAGGTGATTGTAAAGTATGGTGAGATAGAGTCTGAGAAGAGAGTGAGAGAATGCACATCATTCAGTTAAGACTGATATTTTCTTAGCATTAAAAAATACTGTGAAATAAGTTAATAAAAAGTAAAACATATTTAATTTTTTTAAGACCATTGTTCTGTATTTGAAAAATTTGATGAAAGTAAGGAAATAATACACTAACAGACCTGAAAAGGCTACCAAGTGACTGTATAGCAGGTTAGGACTGGAAATTAGAGTTATTACACTTATGTGTATATCATATGATGAGTGAAATGTACAATAATTAGACATATTGCTGGTTATAATTTAAAGTAGCATTTACAAAGAATTTATATGATGGTAAACAAATTATTCACACAAACGTAAGAAAAAAAAGAATACTAAATCATAATAGTATGAATATACAGTAGAAGAAAAGATGTTATAATAAAAAATAGCCTTGCATGGATATGAAAAAAATAAGAGGTATTGTTATAACTAAACCATTTTAAAGAAAAATGAGGAGTCACATCCTTTATAAGGGAATAAAAAGACAGAGCTATGGACTGTATAACAAAAATGTTTAAGACGTGAGGAAGGGCATGTTAGGTTAGAAAAAGACCAAATAGTAGTTATAACTGACAGGCACACCAAGCTATTGTATAGATAAAAAACCTGAAATAATAAAAAATCATATTAACAATACAGACCAAAAAAAAAAAAATAGAGGAAGAATTGGAAAGTATATTAAAAATGGAAATGAAAATGGAAATGGTAGGGTTGATTATATAGGTCCATTGGTTGTAATGCATGACCACCAGGACCTTTATAAGTCTAGCCACTCAGTTTTACCCCAGTCTTATCCCTGAGCACCATGGGCATGTATTCAGATGGATATGTCAGTATGGAGGTAGCTAAAGTTTTTTCTGGGGGTATTTTAGTTTTGGAATATTTTTCTTACTGTCAGACTCTGGCCATCACAGCCATGGCGGCCAGTCTGAGGTTTTGCAATTTCCTATCCAATAGTCAAGGTTTCATTTGAATTGAGTCAGGGATGAACTCTGCATAACATAAATATGGAGAGTATTCCATAGCAGGGGGATTCTTTGAGACACACATCAGCCTCTCAAGCATGTTTTATGTTGCGATCAAAGTTCATATCCTTGTGGCTATTGTTTCTGGTGCTGTTGGTTTTATAGAAGTGCAAAAGATCCATCAAAGCTAGATCTGAGGATGCCTTATATGCCAGGCATAGATCACTTCTTAGTGACCTATACAAAACTGAGTATAGAGGTACATATAGTTTATAAGGCTAGAACTTATAAGCGTACAACAGATGATGAAAGTAATAGTTTATAGATGTTTTAGATGAATGTTTTGAGTAGTTTGAGTAAAATATATAGAATGAGAGTGTAGGGGAAAGGGTAGGTAAGCTCAGATGGAAATAGGGGAAAACAGGATTATAAAGAACTGGAACCCTGTTTTTAGCTATAATGTAGATGACAATGTTTTATTGAAAACAATACAGATAAGCATAGGAAAGTAAGGGAGGATAAGACAAATTGAAAGACTAATGCAATAAAAGAAAAAAGTAAAGAAGGTAGAACAAGTAAAAATGAACACAGTGTTGGATGAATATAAGCTGATGGCTTGTGCTATCACAAAAGCCTGTGATATTAAAGTATAAAAAATGGAATGTTTTCAAATGTTATAGTTTTGGTGATAACACTTTAACACAAATAAAGAATTATATTATTCTGGGTGTGGCCAAGATGGCTAACTGAATGCAGCACAGTTCTTTTGGTCTGTTTCATGCATTTTTTCCTGACAGGAATATTTTGCCAGTCTCCTAAGAATTCTATAAAAAGTAATATATTATTGAAGTAGAAGACAAAATGAATACTCTGGTGTAAAACTCTATGTATTTTTCAAACTTTTTCTGGTCATTTCATCAACAAGAAATCTTCATACAGTAAAGAAGATGAATCACGTGAAGTCTGTGACACAAGAGAGCTGCATAAAAAAAGGAAATATAACTACTTATTTCTATCATCCAGGAATTAGTTACAAAAATTGACAAGCTGGTTAAAAAATCGACAAAATAAAAGAAGACTTCTCTAAACAAACAGAACTCATGAATGAATTGATGAAGTAATAAGACTCAGAAATAGAAAGCTTGGAAGAATCTGTCACAGATATGGATGGAAGGTTAACAGAAGGGGAAAACAATATCAACTTTATTCTTCAACAAAATAACAAGCTATGGAGCAGATAGATGATCTAGAAAATAGAGCAAGGAGAAACAACATCTAAATATGTGGAGTACCAGAGAGAATGGAAGGAAGCAGTATGATAAATGTTCTAACAGCCTGGATTCCGAAAGTTTTAAATCTACCAGAAGCATTTTCCTTTGGAATTGAAAGGGTGCATAGATCTTTGGTGACTGTTCCCACAAATATTCATTCAGGAACTGTCATAGTCAAATTCATATCAACACAAGAAAAAGGCTTAGTTTTAAAAACAGCATGGTCTGCTCCCCCCTCTAAAAACTTAAAACTTGTTCATCAGATTTGACAATGATTATTCTTTTTTTGATAATGAAGAAAAGGAAAGCCTGCATACCTTTGGTGAAATCTTTGAAAAAGGAGGACTCAAGACATATCTTTCTTCCCTGCTAAACTTAGACTTTTCTATCTGAAGGAACCAAAACATTTGATTTTCTAGAAGATGCACAGTCTTACATCCAAAAGAAAAACAGTCTTTCTTCTTTTGAAGTTATGGATACCACCATATCATTAAAGAGACAAGAACACAAAGTGACTGGACTGTCAAAGAGAAGAAAAAGTCTAGGAACAAATAAATCTTTTATTAACAATGTAAGTTAGTTGCTAAAAGTGATGTTGCTTTGCCACTGTCACAGAAAATCAACTAAAGGTAGTCTTTTTTACTTTTTCATTCCATAAAAAATAAAAATAGCAAATAATAGTCTTATGCCATCAAAGTATTAAGTAACAGTTATAGTAAAAGTATAGTGCAACTAAATGCTTTTATCTTAATCTTTATAAATTATTACTAAAGTAGTTCAGTTATACTTGTTTATTTTAAAAAAATTATAGACATAATGGCACATATGAAAGAAGTTCAGCAACATAGCAGCATCATTAATAACATTTTCATTACTAAAATTAAAAAATGTTGGTTAATATAGTCATGCATATAATTAAGTGTTTCTTATCATTTTAAAGTATTTGTATTGTTTTTTATTAAGTATAGCTCATTTTGAACATTGGAAAGGTCAAAAGCTGCAGTTTAATGTTGTATTCTTTATAAATATGTTTAATTTAATGCTTAAAATACACATCAACCTTTTTTTTTGCTTTAAGTAATAATTTGACTTATAAAAATTGCTTTTTGACTAATTTGCAGCTTTTTAAATGCCTTCATGAACTATGTGATCTAAAAGCTTTCATTTAGTTTGGTTTTCCCACTCACTGTTTCTAAGATGTTTTTATGCACAGCTCAAGGTTATACAACTTTAAACAGCACTCTATCTTCACTGGAAAATGGTCTCACATTCAAAAGGAAGTGTGGTGTAATATCTGACCTTTGGAAAGCAGGAAATGCACAGAACAGGAAAGAAAACCAAAGCAGGCTGTTTTAACATTTTTTTAAGAAATGTTGTTTTTCATTGACAAAATATTGTATGTAATGTTTTATTTTTCTAAGATTGATGTTATTTAAGTCTTTTAGTTGTTTTTAAGTTAAATTAATAAGGGGAACCTTTATAAGGTTATGCATAGAAAGACATATTTTATTAAAAGTCCATTTGTAGTTTTTTAGCCATGTGCTGCAGTTATAACATTAAAGCTGTTTTTAATACTTCTTTTTTGTAAATAAAGAGTATAATAGTAAAGAAGAAAATATAAATATTACTGAAATCTATGTCTGAATCATTTAATGCTTGTGACAGCCACTTTATAATAAAACACAGTGGCAAATCAGTTAACGCTGCAGCCAAACTGAATGACAACACTCAGACATTTTATTCATATTACTTCACTCTAACTTTTATATATACTATTAAGCTAATTTTGTAAAGTATTACAAATAAGTTGGATATAGATAATTGATAACACTGTATTTTCACTGACAAAAACAGTACACATGCATTATAATATAATAGAACATATGTGTGCCATGAGATTACATTTACTATATATACAAATGTTTATTCCATTTTTATTTTGTAAAGAGTTATGATGAATAGTTATTTGATAGCTATGCAGTGTTGTCTTGTTTATATTTCTGCTGAGTAACAAATATTCATATTAATATTATCACACATAGGTTAATATAATTGAAGAGGGTAGAAATGCATTAATATTACACATTACAATGGTTTTATTTCAAAGGCTTACAATCTTTACCTAGAAACATATAAAGCTATGTTTAATTCTTAATTATTTACATTTATATTGACTAGTAGTTATCACATTATCCATGAATGAAATTTTCTTATACAGTAAGCCTATCACTTAATATTTATGTGATGTTAGGTTAAATTTCTTAATATATATAATGTTTTATTCTACTTTTATTTAGTATAGAGATAAAATGGGTGGTTATTCAACTGGTAGATACCACCTTATCCATGAATGAAAATGTCTTACACAGTAAACATATCACTTAATATTTATCTCTGTAGCAAATGATTCTTCTTTATTCACATATAATATCTGTTAAGTATTTAGATGTTTACTTTATAGAACTGGTAGCAAAATAGTGTTTGTTTTTAGATGGTTTAGTTAGGAAGAGACTTGAATGGAAAATTCATCAAGTTCGAATGTTATGTTCCATGTTGAGAGGTGGAAATGTTCATTATTCTATGGCTCTTTTTTTTATTTTTCATGGCCATAACAAATATCTATATTATTGTATTCACATTTATCATTCAGTATTCACAAGAAACAAACACTGAATATTATACACTGAATAATGTCTATTTTAAAGTGTATTTCCTTGAATGTCAATGGGCTGAACAATCTGATAAAGAGCTGCAGTCTAAACAAAGACTTAACACTAAACAAATCTGATATTGTTTTCCTATAAGAAAAATATTTAGTATCTGAAGATGTTAATAGACTACTATTAAACAATTATATTTTTTTGGTGGGATCTCAGCTCAAATCTAAAAGAAGAGGTATGTTAACAGTATAGAGAAAAACATTAGAACACTTAAAATTATAGCTACATACTCAGATAAAAATGGAAAGTTGGGCATAGTAGTAATACTATTAGAGAAAAAAATACTACATGCTCATAAATGTATACTGAAAACCAAGTAAGAAAGTGAATACTGTTAAAAAACACCTAGGCATTGTCACAACATACTCTAAAGTTGAACTATTATTTGCTGGAGACTTTAATTGTATATTATCTGTCAATGAAAGTACAAATAAAATAAAAAAAAATCTCAGTAGCAAAACACTTGAATAATTACATAAATTCTATGAATCTGAGAGATATATGTAACCTAAAACTACCAAATTGTTTGAAATTCACACATTATTCATATAGATTTAGAACTCAAACAAATATGGACAAAGTTTTAGTCTCCAATTCGATATATTCTAGGAGGTACTGATTGTCTCATTTTCAATGTCTGACCACAGTGCCATAATGTTTAAATTAACTATAAGCTGAAACAACTTAATTCATTGTCAAAGAATACCTGCTTATATTATGAAAGTAAAGAGTTTCAGGAATGGTACTTAAAATAAATAAATCAAATCATAGCCCTTAACAATAATGGAGAAGTTTCTGATTCTATTATTTGGGATACATTGAAATTAGCTTTATATGGCAAGATTAAAAACTGATATATAACAAAAAGGAATGAATAGAATAAGGAATTAACAAACCTCCAAATGGAAATTGACACATTAAAACTGAATATAAAATGTAATTATATAAATGTGAATAATTAAGAAATCTAAACAAGAAAGATACAGATATACTTCAACACAAATGTTCTATTAACTTAGAGAAAATTAAATTACAATCATACTCAATAAATCCCAAAAGCTTACATAAAATAGCAATTAGCTCATAATGCATGACCGACAGTAACCACATTAAGGACATTATATATAAAGATAGAGATAAAACAAAGAAAGTTGCAGACATGAATGACATATTAAAATGATTTAGAAAGTATTATGATGAAATCAAGAAATCAAAACCAATTTTAAGCAGCAATATCTTTTAAAAGAATTTTTAAAAGATAATATACAACAAAAGCTATCAAAAGAACAAATACTTAAAATGGATAAGCCTTTCTCCTTTATAAAATTAAAGGAACAAATTAAAAATATAAAACTTAACAAAGCACCAAGACTAGAAAAGATAATTCCATAATTGTACAAACTATTGCCTGACAATACTCCAAAAATCTTGCTAAACATAGTCAAAGAAATTAAGAACACATCTAATTTACTTCCCTCTTGGAAATATCCCCTTATTTCCCACATATTAAAACCAAACTATGATTCAGTTTCTTGCTCTTCTTACCATCCTATATCTCTTTTAAATGTAGATTATAAGGTATTCATGCCGATCTTAGCTAAGAAATTAAACTAAATACTTGCTTGCTTAAAAAAAGAAGCTCAAACAGGCTTTGTAATTAATCTGAAAGCACATTACAATTTATTTACGTTATTTTCTTTGATTGACATTGCAAATAAAAGTAAGAATGAATTATTTATAATAAGCCTAGACATGAATAAAACATTTAATTCAATAAACTGGTCCCATCTGTTTAGAACATTAAAAAATATATAACTTTTGTAATGAATTCATAGAACTAATTAATAAGATTTATGTTAACTCAATATCTTATGTAAAAATAGGCACTTGAATATCTAGTCCCTTTAATATTTTAAAAGGAACAAAACAAGGATATCCACTATCCCTTTATTATTTGCACTTGCAATAGAATCTTTCACTAACTTCATAAGGCATGATATAAATATAAAAGGTTATAAATTAAATGAAAATATTTCACATAAAAATCAAGCTGTTTGCTGATGATATTTTAATCACTAGTGGAAATGTTGAAACATCTCTAGAACAGTTAATACCATTTGTGGACTTCTTTGAAAAGCATCAGGGCTAAAATCCAATCAAAATAAAAACAAATACATTGCTAATAACAAAAGACAGATAGGTTGACTACATTTAAAAACTTCAACTGGGGAAATTCTCAAATAAAATATTTATGAATAACCATAGCAACTAATTATCAGCAAGTAATCAATACTATAACAAAATTAACAGCAGCATGGAACACATTATTACTTTTGAGGACAGGATAACTCTAATTAACGTGATGGTATTACTGAAAAATTTATACATCAGCCAATGATTAATACTTCCCCCATCAAAAGCAATTACAAAAAAGTTAAACTCCGTTGTAATAAAGTTCTTGTGACACCCAAAAAAAAACTAGAATCTCTCAACATTGGCACACTTTAGTTTGGGAAGAAGGAGATATAGCTTTTCCTAACACTGAACTATATATTACATCTTCTTCTTCTTCTTCTTTTGGCTTTTTCCGGATAGGGGTCGCCACAGTGGATCACCTGTCTGCTCATGACTGGCAGTGGAGTTTTACGGTGTCAAATTGCAGCCTGGTGCCCAACCTTCCACTGAAGGCACACACATGCACACACTCACACCTAGGGCCAATTTAGACTGTTCAATACACCTACAACATGTCTTTGGGATGTGGGAGGAAACCGGAGCACCTGAAGAAAACCCATACGACCACAGGGAGGACATGCAGACTCCACACAGAAGGCACCCCAGCCGAGGCTCGACCCGGAGAACCTCTTGCTGCTAGGCGACAATGCTAACCACTGCACCAAAACAGGTTACATGTGGCTAGATTCTTCTTTTACTTCATGCTGGAAATCAATTCATGAAACATTGATAACACAATAAACATATAATTGAGCCATTTATAAATATTGATATAAATGTATGGATTATAAAAGTTTATTTATTGAATGAAAAACATCAATATATCCTCTTTCCATTTATGAATCAAATTCTTATATAATTTAAAAACTCACTAACTCAAATTATCTGTGTAAAGATCTATCAATAATATTATTCCCAATAGCTTACACAAGCAGATGTCTAATATGTTTTAATATAAAAAATGATAGAGTTGAAGGAGAATGGGCTTATACATTTGCATGAGTTCTTATCAGGAAACAAAATACATTATGTAGACTAATTGCAAAAATATGGTATAGGAAGTAATAGTTGGTTAGACTTAAAAACATGTAAAGAATTTATACAAGACAAAATCAAAGAAACATTCAATACACAAACTACTCGGATACCCAAAATTCTAAACCTTCCATCTAATTTTAATAACAAATCATATAATAATATTTCTTCATTATCAATCATTTACAAAGTCTTAAGAATTGAGTTTGCTTTATCTGATAACTCATTTCGCTCATACTCAACTACAATTAATAAAGAAGAATGTTTGGATAATAATAAAAAATTAATATTGAAATCAGCAATGAAAACAACATCTTTCCCACACTGGAAAATATCTACATGAAAATGTATACAAAGAAATTTTCTCACACCTCAAAAGGTTGCAGTTATATACAAATTAGAAAACACAAAATGATGGGGATATTGGACAGTCCTTAATGCTGATTAGCAACATATGATATTTGGCCTGTAAAATAATTCTTTCATTTTGGACTGACTTCAGAAACTTTTGTAGAGCATTGTGGTTGGATAACATTTCAGATTCTTTTATATTATTTAATGCACCTCTACCTGAAATGATTCTAGTATACAAATACCTCTTCTTTGGAGCATTTTAGCAATAGCTAAAAAAATCATTACAAAAAAACTGGAAAATGAAGTCCACTATCTCATTCAGTAATGAATGCATCTGTTTAGCAAAATCAGTATGCAATAATGAAAGACTTACTATAAGAATGAGAACTAAAAATGTGACACATAAATTATTAGTTTGAGAAAAATTTCAAAACGTATTAGAAAAGTATTAATTATATAAGAAATGTTTTGAATTTTGTTATGGACTTTGTAAATTGTATGTACATGGTTTCATGAGATTGTTAGTAATTGTGTAAATAATTATTGTTTTGTTTTAAAATCAAATAAAATGTGAAAAAAATAATTATATTAGTTACTGATAAATACATGAGTTGAGGAAACATCAAGAGAATGAGGCAAGAGGGTGTGGCCAAGGATGAACACAGGATAGCAGCAGATTTCTTCAGCTCCACCAATTTCATTACACTGACAGGAATTAATTACTTAAAAAAATAATTTTTGAAGTAATTTTCTTTCTAAATATGTTTGTTTTATATAGTTCTTGAACTATATCTAAAAAAGAAAGGAAATCTTAACAATATTCCTGCCAGAAATCACTTTGGAAATTTTCCTGTCAGTTTATCAGTCTGAAATGAGTTCCAGTAAGACAAATTCTCAAGACTCCAGCATCAAGAAAGAACTTCAGTCTCTGATAATTATAATCCAGCAACTTACTGCTAAGATGGATAAAATGGATACAAAAATAGACACCTTCATAGAAAAAACTACAAAACAAATAGACTTGTTACATATAGACCTGCAACAACAGAAGATCCAGATGACAGGCATAGAAGAAGCTGTGAATGACATGGAAAATAGAATCCAAGAAGAGGAAATCAACATTGAGTTTCTGCTGAAACAAAATACACATTTACAAACAAAGCTGGATGACCTGGAAAATAGATCTAGGCGCAATAACATTAGGATTTTTGGACTGCCAGAAAATATTGAAGGTAACAATATTACTTCTTTTTTAACAACATGGCTCCCTAAAACTTTAGACTTACCAGAAGCATTCTCTTTTGGTATTGAAAGAGCACATAGATCTATAGCTAATACTAACTCTAACAAAAAATATCCAAGATCAGTTATAGTTAGATTTCTATCATCTTTTGATAAAGAGATGGTTCTTAAATCTGCTTGGGCTAAAGCTCCTGTTAAGATTAATGAGACAACTGTGCATTTTGACAATGACTATTCGTTCATGGTAATAGCTAAAAGAAAAGTTTTTCTGACACTAATAAGGGAGCTTAAAAAAGCACAGTTTAAAACATACCTTCTGTTTCCTGCCAAGCTTAAAATCTTCCTTCCTGATGGTCCAAAAAATTTCGATGACTTAGACTCTGCTTTACTGTTTATCAAAAAAAATAAGATCTTGGATAAAATAGAGGAAATGGAATGGGCTAGTCCTTCATTAAAGAGACTGGCAACTGAAACTTCGTGGAAGACTTCAGAGAAGAAGAAGAGACTAAAAAACAAATGATTTGTTCTATGTTTTTTTTTTCTCTCATCATTTTATTTCATTATTAATCTTTTTAAATATAGTTCCTGCATTTCCAGAAAGCCACAAATATTTTGAAAAAGATTTAATCAAAGTTATTCTCTGTGTGCAAAGAAATATTTTTTGTTTCATAACCAGTCAAAATATCTGAAGATTTAATGGCAAGCTATGATTCAATTTGTTTCTCTTTCTGAAAAGAAGTAAGGTCAGTAATTTGATACATTTTTTTCTTTATCTTTTTTTTTTTCTTCTCCTTTTCTTCTTTTCTTTGTTTAAACAATGACATTCTATTTAGATTATGTTGTGGGTAAAGGGTGGGGGAGGGCAGGGAGAGAAGAGTAATGAAAATACGATTAATAGAATAATAACATATTTATTCCTTGTAAAAAGTTTATATGTTCTTCAAATGCTATTCCTAATTATACTTTCTTGATTATACTGCTTATGCTTGTTTGTAAATAATCTGTCATGCTTTAACTAATAATAATTAGAACTAAATAATAGTAAATAATATGTTTTATTTTTAACTCTATTAATATAAACAGTAAGTAATATTCCATTGTATATACTTCTTATAGCTTTCTCTTACATTTTTTTATTTCTGCCTTACACCCTTTTATTTTCTACTCTCTTTTTCTTTTCTTTATTAATATATAGAAATGTTTTTGATCATATAGACACAGTAAATAATAAGATTTGCATAAAACTTGAGTTGGGACAAAAATATTGAGTTTTATTACTTATTAATAATTTTGGGCTTAATTTCACTTACATAGAGGCTGTAATAACCTGTAAAATACATTGTGAAGGTTTTGTCATGTTTAGATGCATTTACACTGCTAAATGAATGTTTGTCACTAGTTTTTAATAAGTTTCCCGCCAAAATGTTAAGGGAGACAATCTGGGATGTGGGCTGTCTCATACACAGTGTCCATGAGCTACTTCAAAAGCTTCAACTCTCAGAATTCTCACAGAGAAGCTGAAATCAGTTAGTCTGACCTTTGACCTAGATATCACACTGACACATCACAGATTCAGGAAGAACACTCTACCAGGAAATAGAAATGATGCAAATGTGACTATGTGAAGGAAAATGAACTCTTTAACATCTAAATGTGAGTTATTTTATATAATTACTTAAATATCTATGTTATAATTCATAAAATATGTCAATTATAATAAGTTTAAATGATGCAGTTTCTTGTAGCAAGTAAATGTCTTATTTTAGAAGGCATAGAAAATGAAACATTTATTCAAGTGTTTTTGAAAATCTACTTAACAGCAGCATAATAATCTGTGTTAAAAACTTATGTTCCAAACATATACATTACTATAACTCATTTAATTCATCTGATTGACAAGCATAAATAATTTTATAACTCTATTCTGGAAGAAATTGTCATGTGATATATTTTAAAGTAGTAGTATAGCATGGTTGTAAAATCTGGTTACTAAAATGTGTTTGCTGTGCATTATTTTGTATAAAGCAGACAGATTTATTGTAGGGACAGCAAGTAGGATAGTGCTCAGCAAGGACACAACTCAGTGAGATCAGATATATATATATATGTGTGTGTGTGTGTGTGTGTGTGTGTGTGTGTGTGTGTGTGTGTGTGTGTGTGTGTGTGTGTGTGTGTGTGTGTGTATGTGTGTGTGTGTGTGTGTGTGTATGTGTGTGTGTGTGTGTGTGTGTGTGTGTGTGTGTGTGTGTATGTGTATGCATGTATATATATATATATATATATATATATATATATATATATATATGTATATGTGTATGTGTGTGTGTGTGTGTGTGTGTGTGTGTGTGTGTGTGTGTGTGTGTGTATGTATATATATATATATGTGTATATATATGTGTGTGTGTATGTGTGTGTGTATGTATATATATATATATATATATATATATGTGTGTGTGTGTGTGTGTGTGTGTGTGTGTGTGTGTGTATGTGTATATATATATATATATATATGTGTGTGTGTGTGTGTGTGTGTGTGTGTGTGTGTGTGTGTGTGTGTGTGTATATATATATATATATATATGTGTGTGTGTGTGTGTGTGTGTGTGTGTGTGTGTGTGTGTATGTATATATGTATATAAGTGTTTCTGAGAATCTGCATAACTATGCAGTATGATTTATAACAATTTCTATGAATACAATATTTTATTCTATTGACAATAATGAGTTTGAGTAAATGCTCATATACAAGCAATTCAAGGTTTTGTGGAATCTGTTAATTGCATTTACATGACAGAAAATAGATGCATCTTAATATATGTAATGTCTGAATCATATTAGCCAAAGTTTTTGATTTAAATGAATGTTAGAACTTATTTTCTCTCCTCTTGATTTCTAACATCAAGATTATTTGAATGCTATTTGAATACAAGTGTTTTATATTACATAGATGTATATAGTAGTATGAACAGTTTTTTTTTTAAAAAAGTTTATTTTAGTTTATATGATGCTGTTTTACCAAATGTGTAGTCTTGTCTTGCTAGATAATTGAATTGAAAACTGTTAACCTCAGTTAAATATAACTAGTATTAAATTGATAAGGTGGTAGCTGAGGTACTGCTGCTTAGGGTAGGGGGTTAACTTGAGTGGTAAATACTACTCTAAGTTGGAGTCTATAACTCCAGGCTGGATGCAAGGTTTAATCCTTACATTATGTTTACTTGTTCATTGTTATTTGTATATAGTTTTGACATCCACAATATATTTTGTACACTCATTGTCACTACAAACAAAATTGAAGCCTATACAAAATCCCATAAGAGATTCAATAAATACAGCTATATTTAAAGGTACACCTAAAGGAGGAGATGTAACATTACTTATCTTGTTATTTGTTATTTTGATCATAAGATTCTTAAGTTTTAAAAATGCCAAATGACATCTTTAAAAGGAATTTCTTTAAACATTAATGGATTGAATAATCCGTGTAAAAGGGCAAGCCTAATAAGATACATTAATTTACATAAGGCCAACTTAGTCTTCCTGCAAGAAACCCATCTCTTGAAAAAAGATATTGATAAACTAGCCACAAACAAATATACAGTATTGGTTAGTTCAGAGCACACTCAGAAAAAAGAGGAGTGGCTATTTTATGGAATAAAAGTATGCCCATTCCTAAAACCATTAAGTCTTATCAGGATGACAAAGGAATGTTTTGTATGGTTCCAATACAAATTAATGGGAAGACTTACACTTTAATTAATGTATATTGGATACCTGGAATTGGTATTAATACAGTGAAACATCATCTTGATAAGATCATATCATTCTCTATAGGAGATATTATTTTAGCTGGTGACTTTAATTGTATACTACATGAAAGTGATACTACCACTATAGGGAAAAGAAGAATTACATCTAATGCAAAACATTTAAATGATTTTGCTAATTCTTATCATTTGAATGATATTAATAATCAGATAGATTCAAAATCATTACCATACACCTTTTTTTCTAACAGATACAAAACTCATTCAAAAATAGATAGGGTCTTTATTTCTACCCAGATGGTAACATATTTAATTAATTCCAAAATCATTTCATGTCCTATATCTGATCATAATTCAATTGTTTTTGAATTCATGATAAAAAATACTCATAATGTTCAGATCAAAAGGATACCAGCATACTTAACTCAACTAAAAGACTATAAAGAATATATACTTTCAGAAGTAAAACATTTTTTAGACATAAATAATACTCCTGAAGTCTCCATTGTTTATGTTTGGGATGCCTTAAAATCATATCTATATGGACAAAGTATCAGATGGTATAATAATAAAAGGAAATCTTGGGATAAGGAATTGTTAGATATTCAAAGTAAATTAGACTCTTATAAACATAATAATAAAGAAAATATTATGGACAAGAAAGTTATTGAAGAAATAAACAAACTAAATGAGAAATACAAAGAAATTTTCACTCATAAAGTTAAAATAACTTTAGAGAATACAAGTTTTTGTCTTATTCAATAAGCCCCAAATACTTACATAGACTTAAAAATAAAACAAAAGGTTGAATAAACAAAACCATATCAAAGAAATCTTTTCTCTAAGGAAAAAGAAGAATGTTTCTAGTATACCAGAAATACTAGATGAATTTAGAAATCACTTTCACAAAATTAACCATAATAACATTAACATGGAACCTAAAGATAAAATAAAGGAGTTTATAACCACAAACATGAATAAAAAGCTTAATAAACAACAGATTAAACTATTGGACAAGAGTATTTCATATACAGAAGTTATTACACAAATAAATAAGCTTAAATCAAACAAAGCACCGGGTAATGATGGTATTATACCAGAGATATATAAAATCCTTTCTAAAAGTACATATTCATTAATACATAAGGTTTTTGTTTTGGCCCAAACTGAGTTAATAACCCCCCCCCCCATCTTGGCAATATGCATTTATTTCACCAATTTTAAAACCTAATAAAGATCCAACTAGATGTTCTTCATATCGGCCCATCTCATTACTTAATGTTGATTATAAAATGTTTATGAGTATTTTTGCTGATAGTTTGAAGACAATCATTCTCGGCATTATAGATATAGATCAGACAGGCTTCATTGTAAATAGAAATACTTTTGATAATATAAGAAGAACTTTAACATTAATTGATTTTGCAAATAGGACAAAGAAAGATTTAACACTTATTAGTCTTGATATAAGTTCAGCATTTGATTCAGTAAGTTGGGACTATCTGTTTACCTTAATGAAGTGCACAAACTTCTCAGATGCATTTGTAAATCTAATTGAGCATTTATACAAAGGAACGTTGGCTTATATTAAGGTAGGAACATATGTTTCACAAAAAATACCCATTCTTAAAGGTACAAAACAAGGATGTCCACTTTCTCCACTATTATTCACTTTAGTAATGGAGCCTTGGGCTAATTTGATCAGAAACAGTACTGACATAGAGGGTTTTGAAATAGATGAAAATACAACATCCAAAATTCAACTTTTTGCAGATGATGTTCTAATTACATCAGCAGGATCTAATTCTTCTATGCAGTCTCTATTTGATAAAAATGATGAATTTTAAAAGTATTTCTGGTTTAATATTCAATGAAGAAAAAACTAAAATACTACCTATATATACACGAAAAAATATTCTCATTAGTGATTTTACTAAATATGTACCCAATTCAGGTCAGATAACTTATTTAGGTATAATACCATCTAAAGATATTAAATCTATTATATATAATAATTATAATACCTGTTTTCTTAATATACAACATCTTTTTAATACCTGGAATAATATGTTTTTACTATGGAGGAGAGACTTACAATTATTAAAATGATAATATTCCCCAAGATTTTATACTTAATACAATCAATAATACTTCCACCTACAAAAATAATTATCAAGAAACTGAATACACTAATGTTAAATTTCCTATGGGCACCTAATAGACCTAGGATTGCATTAAAGAAACATACTAATAGCTGGTCTCAAGGGGTATTTCTTTTCCAGACTTTAATTTATATACTATCTCTTCTATTGTAAAAGTTATTACTTTATTAATAGATCAGTCATATGTCGCAAAATGGAAAGATTATTGGGAGCTAATTAGTATGCACTTCATGAAAATCTCCTTAACACATAAAAATATGATTGTAAATAACTCCATGTTATGGTTACTAAAGGAATTTTGTACTTCACCTATTACACCTAAACATATGGTTTGTTACCCATTAAATATTATTATTAGCTATCGTAACTTTATATTCATGCACCCTAAGTATAGAGAATGGAATTTTATTGTATTCCCTATAATGTATACTCAGGGTATGCTTTTGTCATCTACTTCTGAATGAACTCATTTAGCTAAAGATAATGATCTAAAGTACTGGTATCAGTTGATATCTGATAATAAAGTTAAAAATCTAGATTTCTTAAAACAAGAATTTGATCTAAGAGAAACTTGCTGGTTAGAGGTTCAGACCTTTAGACAACATCTCATTAATAAAATAGATCTAATGTCTATAACAGTTAAAGAATCTATTCCAACACTGATTGATTACTTGATATTAAATTTACAACATAAAGTTTCTGATAAAGGTAAACTTTCATACATACATAAAATTATCAGACAAGAAACTTTTTACAGTGTAGATTCATACTGTAATTATTTCACTTCTATTAATGGGGACCCACCAAATCAACAAGACAAACAATATATATTGGAATCTGCTTATAGAACTACGTCTTCCATTGTCTGGAGACTTTATACATGGAAATTTTTACATAGATCTTTTTATACACCTATGATGATGAATAAAATAAATAATAAAGATAATTTATGTAAGAGAAGTAATGTAGAAATTAATGCTGACTGGGCTCATATGTTTTATGACTGTATAAAATTGAAAGAATACTGGAAGTCAATTAATGAATTTTTGCAGGCTCTTTTTACAGATAATTTCATTATTTCTAAATCTCTTATATTATTCAACACACCTGTACCTCAAAGTGTTAAAAAGGTTAAGCTTCCCTTGTTATGGTCTATTCTAGCAGTGGCTAGGAAAATAATAACAAGAAATTGGATTTCAGATACACCTCCTTCGTTCAATGAATTTAAAAATGTTATGAATATAGTGTGCCATATGGAAATAAACACAATTAGGACAAGAACAACTAGAAAAACATCTTATTATATTGTATGGGATAATTTACAAAATTTGTAAAAAAAATTCTAATTTCAATAGCACGGTATTTTAGTTTAATTATTGATCTGATTGTAGTGGATGTCTTTGTAAATACTTTAGTTGTTTTGTTGAATATTATAATAATACCTATTTTTAATTACTTGTATAAAATTGTTATGATATTTCTCTTATATGTTAAAACAATAAACCTGTTTTGAAAAAAAAAGAGAATGAGGCAAGAATGACCTGTAAATAGCATAAGGGTTTGCTGAGTCATGAATGCTATATGAGGTAGCTGCAAAAGAAGGATGATGAAGCCAGATGGGTAGTGAATGAAAGTATGGAAATATCTTAGACATTGGCTTATACCAATGGCAGCTGGTGACTTCAAATTAAAGGGGGGCTGCAAGAGACAGCTGAATGGGTGAGGCCAATGGGAAGGTGTGTGGCCAACTAGAAAGGGGTGGAGCTATGCTCAAAACCACAACAATTGGACATTTAATTAAATAAGCTGCCCTGAGTGTCAAATCATCATTACAAGAGTCCAATCAACACAAAATGAAGTGTAGAAGAAAAAAATATTTCAATGCATTGGCTACATGACAACTTACTTAATATCTAGATGGAAACACAAAGGTTGTGAGGCATGAAAAAATAAATTGCTTTTTAAATACATTACTGGAAAGCCAGTCAAAATCAAGTATAAAGAAAGCAAGCAGCACTCAACTCAAACCACTTCTTCTTGTACTGAAGTTCTAATTATAATATATATTCAGTTTTATAAAATTACCAAGTAACATGCTGAAAGTAGCAATCTCTGTGATACCCCCACTTGTAAAAATGTTTCTTATCCAAAAAAGACCTGCTGCCTGAGAACTATCTACTTGTTTCATGGAGAACACATGATCAAAGTAAAAAATGAACAGCGAACAAGAAACAAGCTGAAGATAAATTGCTTAAAGGATTACTGCACAAGTTATGGACCACACATGATAGATTGGCATTCTGTTTAGTTTACGGTTACGGGTAAAGCCTGCAAAGATAACTGCAAGTCTCCAACAAATGCAATGAGCTTCTGAAAATATGCATTTCAATACCTAAGGCTTACTCTTTATCTAATTATGTAAATATTCTCTGCATGGCAACAATGAAAAGGCTTTGAAAGTTGGTAATTCTTTAACAGTATGCTTATTAAAGCTTACTTGCATCTTACAATCTCCGACAAACTTACCTGATGGTCATTAAAGCATTACTACTTTAATACAGAGCAACACGGCACTGCAACAGCATACATTTTCTGAATAATAAAAAGCATAAATCAACAGTATAAAAATATGACAGAAAACTAGAACATTCTGCAAAATCAAGGACAGATGAAAAGCCATGGTCATACTTGTGGTCTACCTTGGATGGGGGAATACTCTGCACACTTACGCTGCATAACTGCTCCTTGCCTTGCTTGGACACATCCAGAGCCACTGCAATGGGGAGTGGAATGCAGCAAGTAGGTCACAGTTTAAAATATCTCTGGCTGACGGTGATGGCTCTGACAATCATACCTCTCAACCTCAGAGCAAGAAATCTGGACAAAGCCATAGATAGAAGTGGGACACAGGCCCAAAAATAAAGACATTTTTAAATATTGCTCTTATAAACTTAGAAAGATAATAGAATAGTAATAGGTCTTGCATTTGTATGAATTTTTGAAGGGTATGAAATCTGAAACCCAAATGTCTGCCATTACTTTCTAACTTCAATCTTTAATGATTTGCTACTAATTTGCCAGAAAAACACAATTTTATGAAAAACAGACCAAATATGTTATGCAAAAATATAAAAATGCCACACAATACAGCTGTGAACCTGTCAAATAAGGGACACCTTTTTAAAATTAGTACTGTTAACTTGAGCAGCTGACAAAATAAGAGGATCTAAATGCATTTCTGAAATAAAAGTAATCTATAACTCTGATCATTACAGTTATTTATAATTGTAAACCCTCCACGTTTTCTTCCAAAATCGCCATTTTGCAGAGGGATTATTAAGGGGAAAGCAACATTTTGAGCCAAAATTGGAGACAGTTGAGAGGTTTGGATATTCCTAATTCTATAAAGCGATTTATTTACACATATTTCTCAACCTCTTAATGCAGGAAATTTGGATATGACCAAATATATTGGGGGAACATACAAACAGTACTAAAAAGACAGTTGATAGAATAACAGGTCTTGCTTTAGCATGCATTTTTCTGAAGGTTATGACGTCTGAAACTCAATGTCTGTCATTATTTAGTGACTTCATTCCTAAATGATTTGGCAGAAAACCACAAATTTTATGAGGAACAAACCAAAAATACGAAACAAAAATCTATTCATTCTGCAAAATTCTGGACAGTTGAGAGGTATAGTTCAGCCGGGGTTGTCTGAGTTTGCTGCCCTTCTCCCTCCTCACAAAATCATGGTCAAATGGAGCGCTCCCCCTGCAGCCATTCCAATGTCCCATTCTTTGGTTATTTCACTCCACTGCGGGCGATGCAGTCTGGTGACTGTCTGGTTTGTGCGGTCGTCACCGCACAGATCTCTGGGTTGGAAGGGAGGAGTTTACTCCCTTCCCTATCCGGACTGCATAACTGAGCAGTCTGGAGCTCAGGAATGCCTGAGCATGCGTGCTAAGTGTTCTGGTCTGCCTAACACAGCAGACAGGAACTTAGCACGCATGCGTGATGTCCGAGATTTTTTTTTATTATTTTCGAATTTTATTTTATATTTATTTTTTCTACGGGGACTGCGGGACTTTATTTCACAGGTGGGAGGGCTGCAGTCCCGCAGTCCTATAGCACGAGCCACCCCTGGTTTATGCAGATAATTTCATTTTAGTGACCACAATTAAAATTTAGATGAAGGAAGTAATAATAAATGTGTAATATGGAGTAACAAAGGTAGGTCTGAAAAATTAAATGTGGAGGTATTTACATTTTATTTTATTTTCAGAACAAAGAAATATTTAATGTGTGCATTGTTTATGGAGAGGTGCTGTTTTATGTAGAGAAGGAATGGAACAACATAAGTCAAAAAGCTAAGGACATAGTAGCTTTATGAAAAGATTTTAGAATATCATCCAGGAAAAGAAATGTCTGTCTGTCTATCTATCTATTCTATCTATTTCTCTGTCTATCTATCAGATAGCAATATTGGGATACATGGTAAACTTTATAATGTGGGGAAACTTTATAATGAGAGAGGTAAAAGCCCTCCTGACTAGTTAACTGTTCTGCCTTTAATATTTTTTCACTTGCATTTTGTTTTGGTAGAGATAATGAAAGATGAAGAAGGCCTCCATGGGGAATTTATTGTATGAAAAATATAAACGCTGTAAAGAATGTCTTTATAAAAAGTAATAGGAAGAAAGGAGAGAATGGTAATATGATGGAAGAATATGAAAGTCAAGTTTTATATAAAAAGGTAATGCAACATATATCACAGAAAAGTGAAACCTTGGAACAAGAAAATAATGAAAACAATCCCACATTAATCTTAAACTGTTTAAAGAACTAAAGAAAAAAAGGATATTAAATATAGAAATGCATATGAGTGGGGGCATTTTATCTGGAGACTTTTTATAAACAGACTTCCAGGTAAATGAAAGCTGATTTGTGTATAGAACTGTTCACAAGAGATGATTGATTAGGAACTCATCTGCAGGTGAGGTCCAATGTCATGCTCATCTTTCATAGTTTTTTCCCTTTCCCTGATCCAGGATTACGCATCTTCCTTCCCAGGGATGTTACTACACTCCTTGTATAAAGAGGATCCATCTCATGCCATTCTCACTTATTTATGAAACTAGGATCTCCTGGCATGACAATCCTTAGACTTTCCTAGGGATAACCCCAGAGGGCCTTTTTGATCTTCTGGACAACAGACCTGTTCTAAGTATAATTAGACTCCTGCAACCTGTTCTGCACAATGTGAGAACAGGTATGCCTAAGAATACACTTCCAGAGACATTCCGTGATGAACAATAATGAGCACTAGAAGGTGAGTTAGAGGTAAACTGGTAGCAGCCCTAGTCCTTGGATGCCAATAAAAGTATAAGGTGGGTGAAAGGACCTGTACTACAACACTGAATCTACTCACATATCTATTATTAAGATAATTTCCTTACACATACTAGTACTACAACAATGAATCTATTCACACATCTGTCAAGATAATTTCCTTACACAGACCTATACTACAACATTGAATCTATTCACACATCTATCACATATACTCTTTGAGAAGATACCTAGAGCTTATTTATCAGGATGGGAAGTGGGCGATCTCCATGGGTCAGGTTGCAAAACACACTGCAGAATGTCAGTTGTAAAACTTGCCCTTCCCCTGGAAAGGATATTTAGCATGTGATGTTTGAAAAATATTAGGATTAAAGCTCAAGTATCTGCTTGCAGAATGTCCTGTGTAGGTACTCCACCAGTATAAACTGTGTTACCAGATTGTCCTGTGTAGGTAATCCACCAGAATAAGCTGTGTTACCAGATTGTCCTGTGTAGGTACTCCACCAGTATAAGCTGCATTAGACAGATTGTTCTGTGTAGGTACTCCACCTGTATAAGCTGTGTTAGCCAGATTATCCTGTGTAGGTACTCCACCAGTATAAGGTGTTAGACAGCTTGTTCTGTGTTGGTACACTAGCAGTATAAGCTGTGTTACCAGATTGTCCTGTGTAGGTACTCCACCAGTATAAGCTGTGTGAGCAGATTGTCCTGTGGAGGTACTCTACCAGTACAAACCATGTTACCAGATTGTCCTGTGTAGGTAATTCACCAGTATAAGCTGTGTGAGCAGATTGTCCTGTGTAGGTACTCCACCAGTATAAGTTGTGTTACCAGATTGTCCTGTGTAGGCACTCCATCAGTATAAGCTGTGTTAGACAGATTGCTCTGTGTAGGTATTCCACCAGTATAAGTTGTGTTACCAGATTGTCCTGTGTAGGTATTCCACCAGTATAAGCTGTGCTACCAGATTGTCCTGTGTAGGTACTCCACCAGTATAAGCTGTGTTACCAAATTGCCCTGTGTAGGTACTTCACCAGTATAAGCTGTGTTACAAGACTGTCCTATGTAGGTACTCCACCAGTATAAGCTGTGCTACCAGATTATCCTGTGTAGATACTCCACCAGTATAAGCTGTGTTACCAGATTGTCCTGTGTAAGTACTCCACCTGTGTAAGCTGTGTTACCAGATTGCCCTGAGTAGGTATTCCACCAGTATAAGCTGTGTTACTAGATTGTCCTGTGTAAGTACTCCACCAGTATAAGCTGTGTTAGCCAGATTGACTTATGTAGCTACTCCACCAGTATAAGCTGTGTTACACAGATTGTTCTGTGTAGGTACTCACCAATATAAGCTGTGTTTCCAGATTGTCCTGTGTAGATACTCCACCAGTATAAGCTGTGTTACCAGATTGTCCTGTGTAGGTACTCCACCAGTATAAGTTGTGTTAGCCAGATTGTCCTTTGTAGATATTCTACCAGTATAAGCTGTGTTAGCCAGATTACCCTGTGTAGGTACTCCACCAGTATAAGATGTGTTACAGATTGTCCTGTGTAGTTACTCCACCAATATAAGCTGTGTTAGCCAGATTGTCCTGTGTAGGTACTCCACCAGTATAAGCTGTGTTACCAGATTGTCATGTATAGGTACTCCGCCTGTATAAGCTGTGTTAGCCACTGCTGCTCTGCCAGAGTGTCTTTGCAAAGTTTTTCTATATGCAATATAGGAAAAGGTAATGCAGGAAGTCAACTATTTGTGAGTATTCAGCTTAGGAACTGATTTACCTTCCTTATAAGCTGCAATAGAAATGAAAAGTTCCTAAGTCTTCCTTTAGTTCTTGGTTCTGTAGAGGCAGTATCTTAGTTGCCTGTGAACATTCAAGGAATGCAGTATTCTTTCCCTTCTATTCTGAAGATTGTGGAAAAAATATGACAACTGAATGCATAGGATTAATACTAAACTCTGTCACAACTTATGGTATAAATTAAGGATTTGTATATAAACTGACTTTATCCTTATGGAATATCAAGAAGGGTTGCTTTCAATAGTCTGTGCTGGTGGTAAAAAAGGATAAAGCCCTTTCCGTAGCCATGGTGACCTGAGTACAACTAGTTTGAACCTCTAATGGCACAGGCAGGCAGGATGAGGTATATCCTTCCTAGGGGAGGAATTGTAGTTCATACAAAGCTTCTGCCACTTCTCTGATTGCAGGGCTGCAACAGGGCCTCAGCTGGGCAGCTGAAGCCTATCATGATTTTGGGAGCTGTTGCCAGGAATACATGGGCAAGGCACCCATGCCAATGATGATAGAGCATGTCAGCACATGTGGGGAAGTAGGTGTGCATGAGCAAGGTGGTATATGTGTAAATATATATATATATATATATATATATATATATATATATATATATATATATATATATATATATATATATATATATATATATACACATACACACATGCATATAAATATACATATATGTAAATTTACTAGGGTGGGTGTGGGTGACATAGGCTGGCTTGCTCTTACTGCAAAAAACATTGTTTTTTGTTTGTTTTTTTATGTCTTATTTTTGCATATGCTGAGGTAATTTCTTGGCACATGCATAGTAGTGTGTTGACATCTGGTCGACATTGTGAACATCAATGTGTGGGTCCTTCAGTGAAATTCAGTAGACCCATATATGTATATACACATAAATACATCATACATACACACACACATATATATATATATATATATATATATATATATATATATATATATATATATATATATATATATAAAAATTAGTTCACTGTAGATAAATGTCTGGAGCTCAGAAATCCTCTAGGCTAAAACAACATAGGTGCAGTTTTCCATGTCAGGTATTTCAGAGTGGTAGTGGTATCTGTTTTAAAGGGAGTCTGTCAGTTTTTCAAGAAAAACATTTAAGTCCTATGCTGAAAACCTGCTCTTCTTTAGGCAGATGGTATTAGTTGAAGAGCCCCTTTGAGGAACTGTTTTATCTGCAGCAATGAGGCTGATTGGTAGGCTGATATGGCAGACAGTGACATAGTCAGTAAGAAATAGGTTAATTCTGCTACAATGAATAATAAAATGAAAGGCACTTCTGCGTATTGGACATCTGAATCCTCCACTGACACCAGAGTGAAATCCTATATCATTTAGTAGGATATGCAATTAGTAGTCCTCCTAGTTTCTCTAGTGGTTCTTAGCACAATCTCTGAAAATAGATGCCCAAAGGGCACCAGTGCTAATCATCAAAGATGTCAGTTAGGACCTGCAGATTTAAGTGCACCAAGGACCCTTTGAGCTAGAACAAAAGGCATATACCCTGAGGGAGTATTGTTGCTTTTTCATTTGACACCTATATCAAAGGGAGGATGAATGCTACATCTTACAAAAGGGGCGTCAGTACTATTTCTGGTTTCTTCTTCCTTACATTCTGGGGCACCGCAGGAAGAATGGGTTTATGAGGATAAGTACAGATAAGTCAATAAAGTAAGAACTGCTTAGGCTTTTTTGAGGGGGGGTCCTTCTTAGCTGTATGCTGCTCAGAATAGCAAAATCTATTTTAAGTACATTTTCAGTGAATAAGGTTTAGAAAGGCATCTTTGTCTGTCATCCATTCAAGTGGATGTACAGCTTCCTGCTTAACTGATCTGCTAGCACAGTCTGGTCACATTGGTCATGTCTGATTCTAAGCCAGTCTCCCGATCCTGAATATCCAGCCTGGAAAGAGGGAAGGAATGAGTTCCACCCTGATTGTTTGTGTATCCCATCAATGTCTGTTATTTGTTGCTTGGTATAATACCCCTTAGTCTCCAAACTGACTTGAAAGCCTGATGGCCAGGATCATTGCAGTTATTTTCTTGATGATGATGATGCAACCCTTGATATGATTCTTGTTCCAAGTGCCTTGAACTTTCAGATTGGTTAAATGGCTTTCTCAGCAGACTATGTATTAGTTAACAACAGCGAAGGGTTTGAGGTCATGTCCCTTTTCTAAAAAGAACATGTAAAGTGGTGTTTACCTGATTGCTTCATTGCAAGATTTCTTTCTTCTCAAAGAATAGAAGCAGGATGGTTTCCTCTATGGACTGAGTGTTCTGCTGCCAATTGCTCTGCAGTTTCATCATGTGCAGTATTGCAATAGGACCATGATGGCAACTAAGGATGACAACTAATGTCCAGGTTCCTCAGAAATTTCCTGCCTGGCATGTGGTCACTTCCATCCATGTCTAGGATAAACAAGCAAGAAAGGCTGCTTTGTACAAGAGGCAAAAGATCTTCTGTTGGTGAGAGTCTGTAAACACTTTGTGAAGACCACTGTCCTTGATGGCTACAGACTAGATTTGGAATGTTTCACAGAAAATCACAGGTCTTAGAAACAGCTCGTAGTGTAGGCTATGTCCAGAAAATGGGCATGTATAGAGAGTTATTCGTGTTTATGTAAGGATATACAGGATGCCTTACATTCTACAATGCACTGCTTTGCACCAGGAAGACACAAGGGTCAGTAGCTAACCAATAGGGTAAAGAAGTAAATTGGTTATGGTATTCCCAGTCCTTGAATCTGAGAAAGTATCTGTGGCCCCTGTATATTGGAATGTGTTGTTAATTGTGCTTCCAATCTATGGATGCTGTCAGGGCTTGAGAGACGAGAAAAAATAAGGTTTGCATCTTGAATGTTTTGATCTTTAAAATTTGCTTAATCTTGACATATTGAGTACAGGCCTCCAAGGGTCCTCTCTTCATGACACTGGAAAGATCCATGAATAAATTTCTTTGCTTTCCTTTCTCATTGAAACTTTGTTGCTGCCTCATCAACAGTCCCTGCAGTTCAGGTATCACAGAATGTCTTTGGTTTTCTGGCACAAGCAACATTCCCTGAAATTCTGGAACAGACAGGAACTATAGTCAATATATCAGGACAAAATCTAAAGCACATATGCCCCCTCTGTAATTTCTTTACATTTTCCTGGTAAAGAAATAGACATTACCCAACTCTGGGAGATGCAAATCAGAGTGATGTAAGCAGTGACTGGAATCTGGGGTGAGAGAGAATAGGAGGAAAAAATGAAACATAAGCACTGTTTGTCCCTGTCTGAATTCTGCCCCTCTCAGACGCCCGACTTCTCACTCTGGTTGTCTTACCACCTCTGTTTCTGAAAGGACTTTTCTTTCACTTGCCTGTCATTAGGCTGCCATCATTCAAAATGCCATTATTTGAATATACAGTTCTTTTATACTTAGAAGTAGGTGAATGGAATAGCTGCTTTGATAATTTATGTTTTTATTGTTTTCCTACAATTCCTTAAACTTCTCTGTGAGAGGGTCCAAAGAGCAATTATGTGTTCCAATGTTTATTAAAAAGTTCCACCTTATCATCTTTGTAGGGGTGGAATCCTTTGCCAAGTATGTCTCCAAATCATCGACTGTATGTCAGCAGCCTTGATTTTTGCATCTGCAGCATCATAATCACTTTTACTTGCATGTTTGCTTACCTACATAGCTGTTTAGGCAAGTTTAATTAGCTTTGTCTTTTGGTCTTCTTTGGGGAATCTCCCATAACATGCCTGCCATCTGCTGTAAGACTTCACCTTGGTACATATCAGTATGATAGCTCATAACTCTAAAGATCAGGATTGCTAAAGTTTAGGCCTTCTTCCTAAAGTGACCTAATACTGTACTGTCACAGTTTTTGGGAAGGGTATAATGAGCAAACACCATTTTTGACTATCCCCCATTCACATATGAATGGCTGAAATGTCACTGAGTTTTTACACAAGTACTTAAAAGGATTCTAGTGCCTATAAGAATATCCAGGCATTTTATGATGTGGGGGATGGGTGTCTGTTTCCAGGAATGATGTGTTAAAAACATTGGAGAAACTGCAAGTGGATTCTGGATGGTTGGGCCCAAAAAGTCTACATGTCTTTTCTAGGATGATGCTATCTCATTGGCCTCGCATAAGAAATAATCCATCATTAAAGATAAGGTCTCCCAAAAGGAGAATGAGAAAAAGGGGTTGAGGTGTCATTTCTACAGTGACAACTATCTGGAGCCAAGGTTTACATCCCTGGGTGGCTAGGCCTGCCACGGTAGTTCATTCATTACCACTAACTCACACACAGAGACATTGACCTCCTACAGGAAGGACTAATACAGACAAATAATGGGTGCCAAAGTCACAGCTTAAAATGTGAAATGTATAATATTAGTCTTTATGAAGTCAGTTACCCTAGGAAATGACTTCATTGATAACACGCCCCTAACAGTAGAACCAGTAGTCAGGGATTTGGGTATATATATGTTGACAGCAAACTGGCTTTTGACCAAAATGCATCTAAGGTTCATAGGTTCATAGGTTCATAGGTTCATACTAGGCTATCTGCCCGAGGGCATTTACAAGCCTAGCCCATAGTTTTGTGGCTTACGCCACCCCTTTAGTATGGGGTACTATACCCATTATTTTGCTGTGCCTCTGTTGAGCAGTGACACTGAGGTAATCCCTGGGGTATATCTGCGATCTCCCATCCATTGGTCAAGATTTCTCTTGAACAAGGCCAGCGAGGTGCTCTGGGTTGCTCAATTTATAAGCAAGGGCATGGCATGTAGGTCCATAGAATCAAGGCACCCTTGGAGCTCACTCTGATGGACTCTTTGCATATGCACAAAATGAATAGCATCAGAATTACTCAATCTAGGGATCTAAACTTTGCTTGCAACCTAAATAGGACATATTAAAGGGACAGATAAGTGGCTCAGAAAGTCCCCCTTCTCCGGAGCAGGCTTTCCCATCCATGTTAAGTGGAGGTCTTCCCTATACCTATTCAAGAGAAGCCTTGATCTATTGTTGGAAAATCAAAAATACACCTCAGATCTAGCATCTATGTTTCTAAAGGACACAGTCAAGCCTGTTAATCTTGTCTAGCTGACATGTACCCCTTAAAATGACCATTAGGGCTCACAAACTTGCAGAATACATTTGGGATGCTTGGCTAGGCTTATAAATGCCCCAGTGGTTTTTTGCCTAGTATAGACCTATGAGTCTATGAACCTGTATGTAGTAATGCCAGTACAGTATTGTTTGTATGTAAATACTATGTATACAGATGTAGACGATGACTGATGTTTTTATAAAAGATAAAGTAACCCTACTCCTCTCACTCTTCCTTTGATATGTGCCATGGGATTTTTATGCCCATCTGAGCGACCACCAGTTCAGGCAGATAAGACTTCAGTTTGACACTGCAGCCAAAAGACAGCACCTCATGTGTATAGTGCCCCCCCCCCCCACACACACACACACACACACACAGCAGCACACACACAGCAGTCTCAGTAAATAAATGAAGCTAAGCTCCTAATATGTGAAGAAAAGCCACAGCCTTCTGGTGATACTGAAGTGAACCCATGGACATGATCTTCCAGCATAAAAATGTTAGTGTGCTACCTGTTGAGCCACAGACCCTGCCGACTGAGTTAGTCACTTAAGGGAACTTCAAATGAAAGTTATCAGTTGATTTCATGGGTATTTCCCATTATACATTTTGAATAAAGAACATGTGAAACAAAATTATCATTTAGCACCTTCACTGTCTTTCTCCTTTTTCTTTTTCTTTGCTACTGACTTGTGCTGCTTGTATTACTCTTTTATGTTTGTCTATGTACCCATTCACTATATTCTCTAGAAAACTAATCTGTCTTGTCTTTTTGTTTCATTTCTTCTTTTGCCATTTTGCAGCTTCCTACAATAATCCCATAGCATGTCTCAAAACACTTTTCATCCCCACTACAGAACACACACACACACACACACACACACACACACACACACACACACACACACACACACACACACACACACACACACACACACACACACACACACACACACACACACACACACACACACACACACACACACACACACACATGCACATATACATGCACAATGATGACACTTCCTTTGCTTTCTTCTCTGTGACTTCTAAGAACTGGTTTGTCCATTTCAAGATCCATTGCATATGTAGACAAACTGATAAACAAAGAGCAGCTATTGAAGGCACATACCCCAAACGATGCTCTGCTGTTTAAAACGTCTTTATTAAGCGCTTTTCATCCAGATAGTGCTTGAACTTCATCAGATACATATTTTACTCAAAACCAACCATTTAAAAGAGTTAATGACCATACCATGTAATTAGTACACAAAATTACTTCCCTTTAACTTAAAGTGGTACACATAACATTTAAAATGCATTTAGTTAAATGAATACTCTCTAAATTTTTTTTTTAAATGTTTTTGTATATATAGTCAAATCACTTTGTTTCTACTACATAGAATGCACTCTAACCATAATAGAAAGTGCCTAGCATACATATCACAAATATAAAATCTATCTTTCCAAGCTTTTAAGTTTAAGTACACTTAAAATTGAACACATCTCATTTAACCCAGGGTAATGCCATGCGTCTAAACGAAGTTGCCGTAAGGAAACATATTCAAATGCTTTCCTACAAATCTCTAGTTGTCACCCATATTATCACAAATGTTCAGTAGTTAAGGGACAGCTAATAAGAGCTGCCCGAATGACAACATTAGATTCTGACTTTGTGCTTGGGTGTAACAAACTTAGAGACATGTTTGTCAAATGTGGATATCCTGATCAGATGATTTTACAATTGATGGAAGAAGTGAAAACAAAAATACAAACTGATATATTTATGCCCATTTTGATGTTTAGAAACAATTTAGAATTAACAATTGTTGAAAATGGAGGTGTAGATGAAAACACTGAAGCACCCCTTGTAAGGTATAAATTTATCACAACATACAGTGTAGATATGCTATATATAAGAAATATTATATGTACAAACTGGAATTTAATCAGAAACAACATAACTCTGAAAAATAAACTCATGGAAGTTTCCCAAATTGTCTTTAGAAGGGGCAGAAGCATCAAGGATAGATTAAGTAAAGGTTGTTCACAATGGGTTAGACAACCTATGATGCATAAGTGTAATATGTGCAACTACCGTAAATATGTAGAGACAGGCATAGGATTCCAAATAAGAAATAAAAAGTATCATTTGGAAAAGAAATTCAACTGCATATCAAGAATGGTGGTCTATTTAGAGTCTTGCCAAAGCTGTCCTGCATTCTATATCGGTAAGACTGACAGGAAGATAAAGGACAGAATATATGAACATGTTGACAGTATTAATAGACAAAAATAAGAGGATGCTTTAGCTAGACACAATATGGAAAATAGTGACCACCATTTTAAATTTAAATGTATTGACCAAGTGACAGTTGATGCTAGAGGAGGGCCATACTCATTGTGTTTAGAAAGACTTGAACTGTTATGGCAACTTCGGTTAGACACATGTCATTACCCTGGGTTAAATGAGATGTGTTCAATTTTAAGTGTTCTTAAACTTAAAAGCTTGGAAAGATAGATTTTATATTTGTGATATGTATGCTAGACAATTTCTATTATGGTTAGAGTGCATTCTATGTAGCAGAAATGAAGTGATTTGACTATATATACAAAAACATTTAAAAAAAAATTTTTAGAGAATATTCATTTAACTAAATGCATTTTAAATGTTATGTTCATAGGTTCATAGGTTCATAGGTAGGTACTAGGCTATCTGCCCAGGGGCATTTATAAACCTAGCCAGAGTGTGTCAGCTTTCGCCGCCCCATTGATTAATTAACTGAGCCTCTGTCAAGAAGAGCCAATGAAGTGATCCCAGGGGTGTATTTTCTGTTACCCATCCACTCGTCAAGGTTTCTCTTGAAGAGTGTTAGTGAGGGGCTCTGCCTGATGTAATTTGGAATTTTGTTCCAAAGCACGGGGAGTCTCTGTGACAGGAATCTATCCCTCCAGCATGTTCTATTTATTGTTGTGGTGAGGTTTAGCTCACTAGAGTGAGTGGCTCGCAGTGACTTGGATTTCTTTAGGTGGAGCATGCCCATCAATTATGAGTTGGACATGGCTTTGTAAGTCAAGCAGAGATCACTTCTGAATAAGCGATATGCCACTGAGTACAGCTGGAGTATTTCCAGTCGGGCTGCATAGGACATATGTTTGAGACCAGTAATCCTCTTGGTGAGGTACTTTGTTGGAAGTGTCTTGTGAGGTACATCCCAAATGTTGCATTGTACTCTATGATGGGTCTGATGAGTGACGAGTAGAGGGGCACTATAACCTCTTTATTTCTAGATGTGAACCCTTAGTAATTAGATGGGCTACATAGTAGGATTTCCTAACTACTTTGGCAATATAATTGTCAAAGGAGAGATTACTATCTACCTGGGTCCCCAGATCTCTTATTACCTCATCTGTATTAAGGGGGCTGCCACCTATGTGGTAATTCATGGGTGTTTTGTTTTTCCCAAATGGGATGACTATGCATTTTTTGGCATTTAGCTTGAGACCATGACTTTGATACCAGGTGTCCGTCTCAGTAAGGCCCTTTTGGAGAATGTCCGTGTCAGCCAGAGAGTCAATTATGGCTCCCAGTTTGCAGTCATTGGTGAACTTGGTTAGCCATAGTCATCCTTTGTTTGCCTGTACTTCTGAGAAGTATATGCCACACAGTAGGGATCCCAGGACCGAGCCTTGTGGGACACCACTTGTGACTGGTCTAGAGTCGGACCTGGAGCCCACTATTCTTACCATGTGAGTTCTGTCTGTAAGCCAGTTGGCAACTCATCTCATGATGTAGGGGTTTATGTTCAGGCTGGTGAGTTTTTCTATAATTCCTGAGTGGGGAATGGTGTCAAAAGCCTTGGCAAGGTCAAGGTAGGCTGTGTGAACTACCTTCCCCTCATCTATGGCCTTGGTGACTGTCTCGAAGAAGTCAGCCAGGTTTAGTAGGCATGATCTACCCGTAACAAAGGCGAACTCGGTCGGATCAAGTGTTTGGGGTTCCCAATGTCTTTGTTAATGAGTTCCATGATGATGCAATCCATAGCCTTTCAGACCAGGCTAGTCAGGCTTATGGGGTGATAGTTACCAGGGTCAGTTGTGGCCCCTCATTTGTGGAGCAGAATAACTGTTGCTGTGCACCATTCTATGGGCATGTAGCCTGTGGAGAGGCTGAGGTTGAACACTGTATTTAAGTGGGGGGTTAGTTCGTTCTGTAGTTTGTGCAAGATGCAGCCTAGGACACCATCTGGCCCCATTGATGCTGTGCTTTTGGCTTTTGAAAGGGCTGTTTTCACCTGTGCAACTGTGATTTCCAGGACACTACACTTTTCTTTTATTGTTGTGGGCCCTTTTGGGGGTGAGAGGGGGGTGAAGTTTGCACTGAATCTATCTGCCAGGATGTTGGCAATATCAGTGGGTTCAGTATATTTTGTGCTATTTTGCACTAGCTCAGAGCATATCTGCAAGTTGCCACTTAGATTCTTGACATAGCTAAAGAAGGCTTTGTGGTTATCTTTCAAATCATTGTCTATTTTTCTTTCGAAGTTTGCCTTGGAGGATTTTATGAGGGACCTTAGTTTCTTACTGATACTGATCAGGTTTGTCTTTCCTTCCTGGGATTTGCTTTTTTTTTAACTAGTTTCCTCCTTCTATTTTATAGCCTGTTTATGGGAAGGGTCCACCAGACTGTTTCCTTCTCTTAGGGGAGTGAGTCTTGGTTTTGCTGGGGATGGCATGATCCATGCATCCTTGTAGGTGCTCATAGAGTACATTTGTAAAGGTTCCTGCATTTTGGACACTGTTATCCTTTAGCGTGGGGGCTGTGAAACTTACCACCTCTGTCTTAAGTAAGGTGATGTTTGCTATAGAAAAGTTTTTCACTGTGGTTTCCTTAGTTGGAGGTGGTGGTGTGGTGTGGACATCCAAAGTGATTAGTTTATGGTCCGATCTAACCAGTGATGGGTTGACCTCTGGTGTGGAACACCTGTCACCCATGTTGGTGATGACCAGGTCCAATATGTTTTCACCTCTGGTAAGGGAGTTGACCAGCTGATCCAGGGCATTTGAGTTGATAAATTCCAGGAATAGCTGGACCTGGGAGTTTGTACTTGAGTAGTTTTCCCAGTTAATGGTAGGGTAATTGAAATTGCCCAATATCAGGGTGTTCGGTAGGACCTTCATGTTTTCCAGTGTCTCCAGAAAGGCAGAGTGGTGGTCCTGAGTCATGGAGGGTGATTTGTAGCAGGCTACAATTTGCATTGCAGATTTGCCTGATGTTAGTTGCACATGGATAATCTCGGAGTTATCATGCTGCGCCACTAACCTGGAGGTCTAGGTATCCTTGATGAATATGGATACACCCCCTCTTTTTGTGTTTCAGTCCATGTTCTGTGGCCAAAATGTGTGGTATGAGTTGTAGCCTGGTAGTGCTGGGGTGCTCTGTGGAGCCTTGAACCAGGTTTCAGTTACTGCACAGATGTCGATGATCTCCATACTGAGGAGTGCTTCGAGCACATGCATTTTGAAATTTAAACTCCTGGCGTTAAGTAGCCTAACCCTCATTTTTTTATTTGTGCTGTTTACGGAGGTGGGTTTGACTTTTGAGCCTATGCCTAAAAAAGGCACTATGGGGGCAGCAAGAGCCTTGGCCAGTATTCGAAAGCCTAGGGGTGATAAGTGCAAGCCGTCTCTTGCGAAGCAATGAGGCCTGTCGAGCATGTTGTCCCAGGCTGACAGACACTGGATCCCCTTTGAATGACACCAGAAGCTTAGCCAATTGTTGAAATTGATGTGTACCACTTTAAGTTAAAGGGAAGTAATTTTGTGTACTATGATCACATGGTATGGTCATTAACTCTTTTAAATGGTTGGTTTTGAGTAAAAAATGTATCTGATGAAGTTCAAGCACTATCTGGATGAAAAGCGCTTAATAAAGACACTCTAAACAGCAGAGCATTGTTTGGGGTCTGTACCTTCAATAGCTGGTCTTTGTTTATCATATGTAAATATATGACAAACCACATTGGGCATACTAGTGATCCTGTATTTACTTCAAAGCTGTACAAGTCAGGAGCTAATGCATCCAAATTGAAGCAGAATGGGTGAAGCCTCTTACATGGGTAAATTACTATGGCAATGACCCCTTCTTTAGCTGTGTGTTTTGGCTTGATTGTTTGTTTTCATTACTTCTTGCTTGTTATTCTTTGGTAAATAATTCACTGTATGAACGATTTGGAGATCATATCAGACTGCAGTCTTGTGTGCTCAATATAATGGTTTAGATGGATTGCATTTTGCTTTAAATGGGCTTCAGTGATCTGCCAAGAAGCTTTTCAGACTATTCCTTCTCTTGCTGCAACTTCCTGATGGCTTTCTGGAAAGATTTTCCATGTTAGCAAACATCTAAAAATGACAAACAGTGTAATCTTTAAATACACTTAATTTGAACAGAAAGTACATTTAAGCACACATCTGTGGCTTCATTGCCATGCCGTTGCACATTTTAAAAGTCCACGTGTCTTTGTTTTTACTGCATTCTTCCACTCATTAGTCTTTGGGAACAGATATGTTCAGTATTTTGGGTAACTAATCAAGCTATTTTGTGAGCCCTCGTTAGCACTGTGATCATCTGTCTTCCTCTTCTGAGCCCTTGTTGGACTTTTGAAACATATAGACTCTTCCATCTCTTGACAGTGGAAATGGAAATAACACCTGATGAATGGATGCTTAATTCTGTCCATCTTAAAAGACTGCAAAATAGCCTTTGTTTGTTTGTTACATTTTCGGTATCCAGAAAAGGTTGTTTTGAGTGACTCATACTCCCCACTCACTGATTGCCAGCCAGGACATTACAGTAGCAGGGCATGGAAAACTAAGACATGAGTGCATACTCCAACAGGACTGGCTGACTGGTAGGGCAAGTCTTAGACTTGTGATCGATAACGCATGTCAGCACCACTCCACCTGACAGTAGGTGTTCAGACATCATGATCTTGTTGACTCTTTCCTCCTGTGATGAGTAATCTGATGTCACCCACTCAGTTCCCACCACTGCCCAACTAACTTCTCTATTGTCTGTGCTCACTGTTCAGCCTTGAGAATTGGTTATTTTTTTTCATTTTATCATAGAGCCAGTTATAGTTGACCAAATTATTCTTGTAACATTAATATGGAGCCATCTGATGAACTATTAGCTGCCTGCTATGTTTTCCTTTGCTGTCAGAAGCAGTGTAATTGTATTATTAACCTTAATAAACATTTTAGGTTTTCTGATCACTATCTTGTCCTTGATGTTAGCCACTGATAATTAGATTTCCTATTCTAACCTCTGTTTGATATTATGAGACAGTATAAGTGATGCAAGAACAGGTAAGTGCATTGTATTTTATAAACAATAGTGCTGAGATCTCCTTGCTTTGACGAGGAACTCAGTAAAGAAGTAGCAGTTGGCAGGTTCTTGCATTGTATATGCACATCTTTCCATAATAGAGGTTATGTGATCTATTGGTCAGGACTAAAGCTTGAGAACCGCAAAATATGGATATCCAACCCAAATAAGACAACATTTTCCCTTGTATAATCATAGGAAAATACTTCGGTTTGTTTAGTTATGGAACTGACAGAAGCTAACAATTGATTAAAACAAAAACTGAGATGACTGTGTGTGTGTGTGTGTGTGTGTGTGTGTGTGTGTGTGTGTGTGTGTGTGTGTGTGTGTGTGTGTGTGTGTGTGTGTGTGTGACTAAAATCCAACTCTCTTTTTGGAAATACAGAGGGAAGGAAAGATGATATGATAGATAGATTGACAGATAGCTAGACAGACTGATAGACCGGCACATAGTATTTTACGCTACAGAAGCTTAGGAATCTGACTTCTATAGCCGTTATTAAGTCCACAGAATGAATAACCTGTTCCTTTACAACTTTTTCATTAAACACTAAAATGCATTGACTTTTTGGACAGTAAATCAGACTGAGACAGAATGTCCAATGAAAAGATGTCTGTGAACAGCTGGTGAACTATTATAACGTTTTTATGGATGTCACATCTTTTTTATGCTGTACAATACAACAGTAAAGCAAAAATGTTCTTATTAATGTTGCTGAAAATGAAAAATCAAAAATGATTTTATAGAAACAAATATTTAATGTAATAGATCACTTATGTTCCTTCCAGTGAAGCACATTTACACAGAAGTTTATTCAAGTCCCTTTGAGTGAAGCATAACATAAGTAGTGCATATCATTGTATTCTTTTCAGAAATTAATATGTTCCTGCATTATAATTTCTCATGATTATTATTTAATTATTTGATATATTTCCCTGTCTTTTCACCCTGCCAAATTCTATATTAATGGGTTCTGTCAAATCTTTCAGTAGCTTTATGAAATCTTTTCATTTCTTTATTATTAACAAAACACCATAAGCCTGAAAAGGCCCTTTGTATCTGCGTCTGTTCTTGCACACATTGTGGATACACTTGTATGCTGCTTATGTGTAAAATGCTGCAGATATTTTATCTTTCAAAGAATAAGGACCTGAATGAAATTATTGAAAAGGACAGATACATGTTTTCTGACTTGGCTTAAAACGCTACACTTTCCATTCACTTTGCTAATTTAATGTAACACATTCTTTTCTATTTACTTTCTCTATTTTTTCATTTCTAATCTTGATTATATTTCTAAGAACATAAACATCAATTCAGTATGACCTTCTTAAGGTATTAATGTCACCACGAATTTTACAACAGAGTGCTTATAACATAATTTTCATAACATGAAACTATTATGTTATCAATAAAACAACTAAACATTTTTTGTTTCAAATGGCATCTTTTACCTAAATTGTTAAAATGCACTCGTAGCCATGAAAGGAGCACTGAAAAGTATCTCGTAATTGTCTGCTCAAAGATAACTTCACTTGGAGGAACATTTTTTTGATAGCAGTTCATGAGCTTCCTAAGTCAGACTATATGATTTTTATCATTGTTTTATTGAATTCTCAAATAATAACTAGCTGGTAACTGTGGGAAATGTCCGCCAATACAACAGGTATTCCAAAAATGTTTACTGAAGTATTTGACTACAAGCCTGAGAAGGACATAATTGCTCAGTGACTGACTCAGTGATGCCTAAAATATGATTTGAGTTTTTTTTTTTTTTTAATTACAAAAGTCATAGCAATACTTTCAGAAGGCTCACTGTTCACTCTGCAAGAAGAGTTCTTCAATCTGCATTTATTAGCTTGGAAT